>NC_044977.1:97545070-97644690 GCF_008728515.1 Papio anubis
CCTGAGCTCCCACTCATAGTAAGCTGCCAGTTTAGCCATAAAGCCAAATTAAAGTACCAGGAAAAAGCATATGATAAATACCAAGCCAGCAAGTAGAATATGCAAAAGGGACAAGTCCCTGTGCTACCCAGTCACAGTCTGGGGATCTCTTACTGTCCACATGGACATTGCAGAGTTGAGGGTTCTCTATGAGCTGCCTTCCCCTGGCCTTTGCTCTATGTGGCTTTCTGATGATCTCACCTTCTCTTGGGCCTCAGCTGTGAGCTCCCTCCTGGTTCTCTCAGAGATCACTAGCATTGTTGTGGCCCTGGTCATACCCTTGTCTGTGTTCTTTGCTCTCTAGAGTCCTTCAAAGGCAACATTTTATCCCTCAAGAACTTGAAAGAGGGGAAAGAGAGAAAGTGCCTTTCTGTCCTTTTTCAATGCCCTATCTTTATCACTTTGCTGCATGCCTAACACTGATGGAAACCTTACTCAAATTGGATTAAGCAAAAAGGAAAAAAAAGGAGAGAAGGGAATTGATTGGCTCATGTTTCTGAAAATCCCAGGGATTTTAGCTTCAGGTCTGGTTGGATCCAGGGGCTCAGAGGGTCTCTCATTCTCTTACTCTGTTTCCTTTTCCCCTCCATCTCTTTACTCCATTTCTTTTATTCTCCAGTAGAGTCTCACCTTAGGTGCCTCTTGGCATATTCCAGGCTCACATTATTAATGACTCCCAAAGAAAGGGGCTTCACTTTCTCAGGAGATACAACTCAAGTCCTAGAACTGACTCTCATTGTCCACTTCTGAACCAAATCTTGTGATCAGGGGTAGAACTGCTGTAATGGCCGAGACTGGGTTATGTCCCACCCCTGGCACTGGGACGAGAGCAGCCTACTCAAACCACAGGGACAGAGATAGAGAAGGAATGGCTTTCCATGAGAACTCCAGGGAGCGTCCCCACAAGGAGAACAGATGCTGGCTGAGCTAAAACAAGAAACATCCACTGTTCTGCCTTTACTGCCTTGTCTACACCCAGTCTTCCCTTCTCCTTCACCACATAGTCTGTTCAGAGCATCACTCCTGGGGTCTGTTGGAATCTATCTGAATGCATTTCCTCCCTTTCTCAGTGGAACTTTCCAGATTGTGGCTCTGCAAGGGACACACCCCTTGCTTGCTGGCCATGTCTGCCCAGCCTTGCCTCATTTTATTCCCAATGTTCAGCACAGTGACTGGCACAGATACAGTGTTTGGACAATGTCTGTGGCCTGACTGGATGAGGCCAGGGGAGCAGAGAGGCCACCGAGCTCTTTTTCATTGCTGGGGTGGACCCAGAACAACTCCATGGTGCTGTCTCAAGACTGCAAGGGAAAGACCCAAGATTCCAGACTGACGGAGCTGTCATGTTGGGATTTCACTTGGCTCTGCTTCTTCTTTCACGTTGCTAAATTTTTTACAATAATATATGCCAAAGGGCTCACCATACATGAAATTTCCCTTAGTTGAAAAGAGCCCCAGATCCAGGGTCTGGGGTTGGAGAGAGAGAAGCCAGGATAGGTGCTGCTTGGGAGTGAGGTACAGAAGAAAGATGTCCCAGGGATGATGCTCTCTTCCTACCTGCTGAGGCCTGTGATGTTGTCATGGGAAGAGGGGAGGATGGAGGAGGCATCAGCTGTACTTGCACACATGTTCCTGCCATGAACGTACAGCATGGGATGAATTGACAATGCTTCACTGGGATGACCCTCAAATGAAAATCTCCACTCCACTGTGGCTGTTTGAACAGTCAGGGCAGTAAAAATGCTCATTTCTCCCCATCTTGATCATATCAGAACTTTGAGTCCTTCTTTTCCATATGCCTCATGAATTTGAAGAAAGTACAAAGCCATGGTTGGATGATAACCCAGGGCTTTCTTCTCCCCATAGATGGGGCTGTTCCCATATGAATTCCAACAATGCCCTTCCAGAGGCCCTTTCGGGATTTCATTTAGCAGGAGCAGTTGGTAAATGGAGGCACCAGGGACCTGGAGAGCCATTTGCTTTGAGCTACTATATTAGTGCTGTGTCCTTATAGCCAGCCAGGCAGGGGGCCCACAGCACACAGACCCAGTGAGAAGACTGGGCAGCCCCCACGCATGAATTGCCAACTTAGTGCTCCTGGCACTCCTCTGAGTATGGAAGAAAATGACTGCTGTCAACGGGGTAACAGTGATGACCTTAGAGTGTCTGAGAATCTAGTTTAAGACAGACAATCTCCAATAAGTTGACCTAGAAAATTCCTGTCACCACTGCCCCTTCACCTCTCTAGGTCTCAGTTTCTTCCCCAGAAGATGAAGGGTAGACTCCATTGTCTCCAAGAGTCTTGAGTGTTAACAGCCGCACACTGAGCTTTGCCTTACCTGCTTCCTCTACCTGGAAAAGGACAAAAGGAGAACAGTTATTTACAGACCATTGAGCAGCCCTCTTCAATCTTGGAGATGGTCTGCCTGTCCTCTGACTTCCTGTTGAATGTTTACTTTGGGGGTACTGCAGCTACAGGGGAAGTGTTTGTGTCGTCTCCCTACTTTTGTGCTTTGGTTCAGAGAAGGGAGCCTCCACCCATACTTCTGCTCCCTGTCTCTTCCCACCTCCCTCTTGGGAAAAGGAGTTGATAATCCAATGGATCCAAACCTGACATTCGCTGGGGCTTTACACTTAGTACAAATGCATTTCCATGAGCCCTTTCCCGCTGCAAGTAACAGCTTGTAGTGTGTAAGTGCACGCACATATGTTAGAACACATCTCCAGGATAAATTCCCAGTGGAGGAATTTCCGAGTCAAGAGCAAATACATTGAAATTTTTAAACTTCCGATTGTCCTCCAAAAAGGCTGTACCTCGTGGCAGAGAGTGCTAGTAATGTACCCAATATCCATTCTCCCTTGGCAATCAAAAAGCTACATATCTGGGCCTCTCTTGTAAATGGGGTGGCCAATGAGACGTAAGCAGATGTTTTGAGTAATACTTTTAAGAAGGCTCCTTGGCTTCTGGACCTTCCTCCACTTTCTGTGTGGATCTCTGTCTTGACGGCAGGAACTATAGCAACCTTGTTATAACCTCAAGGATGGAAGCTGTATGCTAAGTACAGGGATAAGAAAGGCCAAATGAGCCTGGGTCCCTGAAAGTCCTTGTAGAGGCTTCAAACAGTTCTGAGCTGTTTCTCGTTAAGTAGGCAAAAAAAGTCGTAATTGTTCTAAGCTATCTCAGTCAGGCCTCTACTGCTAACAGCTCAGTGTAGTCCCTAACTGATTCACACTGACTTTCTCACTAATAGCCAATAGTGTATGTCTACTGTGTGTGTGTATGTGTGTATATGTGACACACACATATATATATGGAGAGAGAGAGAGAGAGAGAGAGAGAGAGAGATGAAGTCTCACTCTCGTCCAGGCTGAGTGCAGTGGCATGATCTCAGCTCACTGCAGCCTCCGCCTCCCGTTTTCAAGCAATTCTCTCAGTCTCTCGAGTAGCTGGGATTACAGGGATCTGGCACCACACTGGATAATTTTTTATTTTCAGTAGAGACAGGGTTTCACCATCTCTGGTCTCTAACTTCTGACCTCAAGTGAGGACAGGCCTGGCTCACTTGGCTAGACTGGTCTCAAACTCCTGACCTCAAGTGATCTGCCTGCCTTGGCCTCCCAATATGTACACTATTTTTGACCATTACATTTCTGGTGGAAATATCCTCCAAGAAATCCAAGATGTGGGGCAAGAAAGACTGAAGTAAATTACTGAGTTGTAGATTTCAGAAGCAGCTATATTCAGGGGGTAACTGTATCTATTTGCATAAATGAGCCACTAAACAGATCCAAGCAAGTGACCCACGATTGTCCTGTAGGGTGTGTGGAGGCCAGTTCACAGGGTTCTCAGTCATGTATTTCCCAGGATATGTACCAAATGGACTTTTTTTCAATGAAACCCAGAGTATTTACCACTAGAGGATGTATCTTCCTTCCCTCACTCATTCAGAAAAAAAAATCTCCTTCCGTAAGCCTGCATAGGCTGGAAAATTCAAATAACAGTCATCTGCAGGAGCAAAGGCGAAGGGCAATGTTGAGGATGAGGAGGTAAAAGAAGGGAATGATTCGGAATTATGCAAATTGCACATGACCACAACTTAACGTTTATTAAAGGCACTGCAATGAGTTAATCTTTAATTTCAGGAAATGAATGTCTTTTATAATTATCGTCCTCCCAGGTAGCATGTAATTATCTATAAAAATCAGTGCATAGCAGGGCCTTATCAATGCCCTGATTTCACCTCCTGCTCTTGCAGGATGGTGAATACTAACTGTGGGAGGGAAAGTGGAGGGTCCCCATGGCAAACAGATTTGATAAATTCAGATGCTAGCAAAACGGCCTATCATGCCATCAGTGAGCTGGCCAAATATAACCTTGAATTTAAAATATACAATAGGGAAGATTTACAAAAATTATGTTACCAAAAATGATTATTACATTTTCAAATGCATTCTTTTAAAATTCCTTCAAAACTTCATTTCAGCACCATATCTGGAGAAAGAAGGCCTGGATGCTTGGCTGGGGGAAGGACCCTCGTGCTTTGCCTCTTCTCTCACAGCAGCTCCCCCAGGCCTTACTCTGGCCTCATTTTTCTGATGTGGACACAGCTTCCATTGGATTATCTGGCTTCCCATTTCCCCACTTGCTTTGAGTCTGAAGATAACTTTTAAAGACCCAAATAGATGCATGGGTTTTAAACTGAGTAGCGTTATAACAAGTTGCTAGAATTTCTTCATGCATTTAACAGACAAGTACTTTTTAAAAAATCTTATATACTTTTTGAAATGGCTAATATATATAGGGCCACCCTGTAACAGAAGAGTAGAAGCAAGACTGGAGGAGGATGAGGGGAAAAGATAGATATTACAGGAATTTACATAACTTGGCAGTGGGGAGGGAGAGGGAGCAGAAGGGGTGCAGCGTGGCATTGGGGAGAATGGAGGGAGAGATGGCAGGTCAGAGATGCTAGTGTGGCATCACACCAAGCTGGGTTTCATCTCTGTGCCTCCATTTGCTAGCTACATGGCCTGAGGCAAGACATTGAATGACTTAGCCTCAGTTTTTTCATCTGTAAACTAGGGACAAAAGTAATCTACTGCATAAAGTTGTAGTGAGGATTAAATGACATAATTTCTACATAAAGCCAAACACATGATAGGCACTGAACAGATGGTATCTCTTATTATCATTGTGGTAGGTAACCTCCAAGAAGGTCTACTATGATCCTTGTCTCTTGGTATTCAGCGCCTTGGCATGGTCCCCTCCCAAAATGAATCAGTGCTGACTGATGTGATCAACAAAAGACTGCAGAATTGATAATTTATGAGGCTCTGAGCCTTCTCAAGTGAGATCACAAAAGGAATAGCAGCTTCTGCCTTGGCGTCTTGAATCAATTGCTCTAGAGGAAACAAACCGTCTTGTCTTGAGGACATTCAAGCAGCTGCATAGAAAGGCCTGCATGGAGAGGTGCAAACTTGCCATCCCTTTGAGCTAGCCATCTAGGATGCAGATCCTCCAGGCCCACTCAGTCAATCCTTCAGTTGACTGTAGCCTCAGCTGACATCTGACTGCAACTTTATAAGAACCAATCAGCCAAGTCACTTGCAGATTTTGGACCTAAACAAATGGTGAGATACAACAAATGATCATTGTTGTTTTATGCCACTAAGTTTTGGGGTTATTTGTTATGCAGCAATAGACAACTAATACGGGATGATGATATTCATTATCTAATGCTACATAATCAGATTTGAAAACCTAGTGGCTCAAAAATAACAAAAATCATTGATTATTTATTGTGGTTTCTGTGGGTCAAAAATTTAGATAAAGCACAACAGAGACAGATTAACTTTGCTGTGATGCTCAGGGTATCAGCTAAGATGGATTGAAAGCTATGGGCTTGTATTAGTCTGTTCTTGCACCGCTACAAAGAACTACTTGCTACTGGGTAATGTATGAAGAAAAGAGGCCCAATTGACTCACAGTTCTGCAGGCCATACAGGAAGCATGGCTGGGGAGGCCTCATGAAACTTACAATCGTAATGGAAAGTGAAGGGGGAGCAAGCATATATTCACATGGTGACAGGAGAGAAAGCTTGCAAAGCAGGAAGTGCCACACACTTTTAAACCATCAGGTCTCATGAGATCTCACTCACTATCATTAGAACAGCAAGGGGGAAACCTGCCCCCATGATCCAATTACCTCCCACCTGGTCCTTCCCACAACATTGGGGACTGCAATTCACCATGAGATTTAGGTGGGGACACACAGCCAAACCATATCAGGGCTGGAGTCATCTGAGGGCTAATTCGCTCATACGTCTGGCAATTTATATTGGTTGTCAGTTGAAAGCCTAGCTGGGGCTGCTGGCTGGTATACTCATTGTTATGGACTGAATGATATCCCCCTGCCCTCGAATTCACATGTGGAAGCCCAAACCTTCAATACCTCAGAACGTGACTGTACTTGGATATACAGCCTTTGAGAGGTAATTGAGTTAACATGAGGTGAATAGGCTCATTTTAGGGTTAGGCCATAATCCAATCTGACTGGTATCCTCATAAGAAGAGGAGACTGGGACACAAAAGAGACACAAGGATGGGCATCCACAGGGAAAAGGCATGTGGGGGCTCAGTAAGAAGGCGGCCATCCTCAAGCCATGGAGAGAGGCCTCAGAAGAAACCAACCCTGCTGACACCTCAATCTTGGACTTCCAAGCTCCAGAACTGTGAGAAGTAAATCTTTGTTTTTTAAGCTTCCCAGTGTGTGAAATTTTGGTATGGCAGTTCTAGCATATTAATACACTCATGCATGTCCTTTCCATGTAACCTGAGCTTCCTCACAACATGGTGAATCTGTTCCCAGGGAAACCAGAGAGACAGCAAAAGAGAGAGAGAGAGAGGGAAAGAGAGAGAGAGAGAGAAGCTGTACCACTTTTATGACCCAGTTTCAGAAGTCACATAGCATCACTTCTTACATTTTCTGTTCATTAGAAGTACGTCACTAAGTTATGACCATACTTGAGGAAAAGGGAACTAGACTCCCCCTTTCAAAGGAAAAACAGTCAAATAATTTGTAGACATATTGAAAAACCATCCCAGTCTTTACCATCACCACCATGTTCATCATGCAGATTTTAAGATGCTGGCAGGCCAGGCAGGTGGAGGTGTGTATGCCCCGAGCAACTTGGATTGGGAATGTGGATCTGGAACTCAGGGCTAGAGATGTGGGCTTGGAAGGCATCCACACAGAGAAATAGAAAGGGAACGTGACCCTAGAGAAAGGGAGAGGGCTTGGCCTTGAGGAATGCCAAACTCAGCTTGGTGCACATGAATATGGATTTAAAATGCTGGGAAAGACCTCAAAAAGCCAGCTACCTAACCCAACTTGGATATTTAATAAAAAGAAATGTACTAGTTTTTTCCAGTCTACTAAAGCTTCCTACCAGCAATGCTCCACAGCCAGAATAGTTTTCAAAAAATGATGGACTCAAAGATGATCAGTGTGTGCAAACTGGGTCCTAGGTGACCTGCAGGCCATCCTGTTAGATCCTATCCAGGAGATTCGGCTTTGGCCAGAACCCAATCCCTGTCCACCTCCAGCAAGGGGCTGCTCTCTTGGGCTGTTAGGTGCCTCTTTCCATCAGTGACTATGACTGGCTATCTTGTGGAGACTCATAAACTCAACATAGGAGCTTTTTAAAACATAGAAGTTTTTAAAACAACTTGTATTTAAAATAACAAAACAATATATGTTCATTTCAGAAATAAATTCATACAGGTAACCAGCAAGATGGCAATAAAAACACCCATAATCTTACCACACTGGGTCATGGCTCATTGAAATTTTGTTGATATCCTTCTGTGCTCTGTGCTCTTACTGTGCACAAATATGTTCTTTTTAAAAATGGGATCATATGGAATGTTTGATACTTTTTTCATTAAATATGATATAATGTGAAATATCTTCCACTGCATTAAGTAAATATTATTTTGCAGCATCCTTTTAATGATTTCTGAGATGATCTGTGATTTTACTTAATCCTGTATGACTGAGGAATTAAGCAATTTCCAAATTTGTTTGGTTTCTTTTTTCCTACTTTTTATCTTGAAATAATTACAGATTTGTGAAAATCTATAATAAGATAGCACAGAGAGGAATCTCTTCATCCAGTTTCCCCCAATGGTTACATTGTACATAATTATAATACAATATAAAAATCAGGAATTTAACCTTGGTAGAAAGTTTGTGTGTAGTTTTAGTCATTTTATCACATGTGTAAATTTGTGTAACCACTACCACAATCAAGACAAATAACTATTTCATCAGTACAAAGATTTCCCTCCTGTTACCCTTATATATTCACACCTACACCCTGTCTTCAACCTCTGACAACCACTAATATTTTCTCCATCTCTATAGTTTTGACATTTCAAGAATGTTATACAAATGGGAACCATGCAGTATGTAACCTTTTGAGACTGAATTTTTTCACCCAGCATAATGCCCAAGTTGTGGCATGTGTCAATTGTTCCTTTTTATTGTTGAATGATATTCTTTATATAGATGTAATAACAGTTTATTTAACCATTCACCTATTGAGGGGCATTTTGTTTCTTGACAGTTTTTGACAATTACAAATAAAGAAAGTAGGAACAATTGTGTACAAGTTTGTGTGTTGACATAAGTTTCCATTTCTCTGTGATAAATGCCCAAGAGTGTGACTGACGAGTCATATGGGAGGTATATGCTTAGTTTTTTAAAAGAAACTACCAAGCTATTCCCACTAGTCAGTAATATATGAGAGATCCAGTTCTTTGCATACTCACAGCATTTGGTATTTTATTTTTTAAGCTGTCTTTTGTTGTTGTTGTTGTTGTTGTTGTTTGTTTGTTTTTGAGATGGAATCTTGCTCTGTCGCCCAGGCTGGAGTACAATGGCGTGATCTCGGCTCACTGCAACCTCCGCCTCCTGGGTTTAAGTGATTCTCCCCTGCCTCAGCCTCCTGAGTAGCTGGGTTTACAGACACGCGCAACTATGTCCAGCTATTTTTTGTATTTTCAGTAGAGACGAGGTTTCACTATGTTGGCCAGGCTGGTCTCGAACTCCTGACCTCGTGATCCGCCCACTACGGCCTCCCAAAGTCCTAGGATTACAGGCATAAGCCATCATGTTATGTCTTTTTAAGTTGTTTTAATAGATGTATGGTGATACCTCAGCATAGTCTTAATTTGCATTTCCTTAATGGCTAGTGATGTTGAACATTTGTCCATATTTGCCATCTGTATATCTACTTTGGTAAAATATATGTTAATGTCTTCTGTATTTTTTAAAATTTATGACCCAGGATAAAGTTTATCTTAATATATATACCTTGGTTGCTTGAAAAGAATGTGTATTCTGTTGGTGGGTGAAGTATTATGTAAATGTCAATTAGATCAGGTTGGTTTTAGTGTTGAGCTTTTCTATATCCTTGCTGACTTTCTGTCTAGTGTTCTATCAGTTGTTGAGAGAGGGATGTTGAAATCTCCAATTACAATTGCAGAGTTGTCTATTTCTAATTATAGTTCTATCATTTGATTTATTTATGTTGAGGCTATGTTGTTAGGTGCATCCACATTTAGAATTATGGCTTCTTGGTGAATTGACCCTTTTATCATTATATAATTATCCCTTTTTTATTCCTGGTAATTTTCCTCGCTCTCGATTCTACTCTCTGTGAAAGTAGTATCACCACTTCAGCCTTTCAGTTTATTATCATCTAAACAACTCTATTCAGCCTTTGCAGTCATCCACAATTAATAGAAATTCTTGGTTAGAGGCTTTTGACTACATGTTTTTAAAGGCTTTGGGCTGAACTGACAAATTGCCCTGCATAAATTTACCAACTTAATACCTAAACATTTGGGCTAATTTAAAATCATTATAAACTAAAGGCATGGCTTTCCCAATTTGATAGGCAGAAATCTTATAACCCTATGGAGGTGGAGTTGGTGGTGATAGGTGCATCTCTAGATGACTTAAATTCAAAAAAAGTCAAGAGATCTAAGAAAGAAGTCAATAGATCTAAAATTCATAAATTGAGAAATAGGGGCATATGTATATTCTTAGAATCCGCGGGAATGCCAGATGCCACAGCCATAAGTAGCTGCCCTTGAGGACTGGACAGCCAGGACTGGACAGTGGGATAAGGTGACAGCTGGTTAATGAAATGGTGCCGCAGAGGACTGGTACTTTTGTATTTAAGTTCTCTGTAGCATTACAATTTTTAAAAGCATGTAAACCTATTACCCTGACTTTACAAATGACATTTGGTTGTTCGTTAAGCTTGCATTTAAATTTATTATCAGAACTCCCATAACTGTGTAATCCTAACACTAAATAAAACTCAGCCTCTCTGGGAGCAAATTGTCACTCTCAACATTCCGCAGGCTGGTGGCGGCGCGGGCTGTCCTCGGACGCAAACTACACCTCCCAGGATTCCGCGAGCCAAGGGGGTGGTTCTGGCCGGGACCGGAGCGACTGAACTCGCGGCTTTGCGCACGCGCACAGGCTCCGCGCCGGGCTCGCCAGCCGGGCAGGCGCACGAGGGACACCTGCGAACCTGGAGGTGGCGGAGGCTGCGAACCCGGCGGCGCGGCCAAACCTGCGCTGGCTGCATGGGCCTCCTGGGCCAGGAGCTGGCGCTGGGGGCGGCGGCGGTGTGGGAAAGTGGCGCCGCAGTGGGGCCTCCTGGACGTGTTGGCGGAGGTGGCTTCAGTCCCGCGGAGCCCAGGCTTCAGGTAAGACGCGCGCGCTCGGGGCTGGCGCGGACTCTGACACCCGCCTGGGACTTGGAGTGGAGGGGCCGAACCCTCGACCCCCTGGAGGAGACGATGCGGTGCCGGGCCCCAGAGTGAGGGGGAGGTTCTAGGACGCCTTCCGGAGATAGGAGAGTTTGCAGAACTGAGGGGTGTCGTGTGAAGCGAGCTGAGGGAGGCGCGGGAGGTGGGCGGGGCGGGGGTGGACCCTCAGGGTCGGAGGCCGAGGACCGGGGCAGCGCCCTGGGGCTTGCCAGTTGGAGGCCTCAGCTCGTGGCAGGCACTGGCGTTGGGTCCTCAAGCCCTTTTGCTTTGGGAGGTGATGGGTGGTGCGCATTTGACGCGGGCGGTGGGGAGCCACGCGAGGTGCGCGGAGCGGGTCTGGGCCTCCCGAACTGCCAACTCGGGCAGGCCTGCAGCTGATCCCTGGGCGCCTTGGGGGCGAGTGGGGCACGTACCATGTGTGTCCGGTGTAAGAGCTTGCCACGGCCTGCTTGGCAGTGCCGGGGTAGCCTCTGAAGTAGGAACCCAGTGGACTCCTGACTCCGTGTGTGTGTAGGAACCCGTCTCCCGCTCACTGATGGGAACTCTGCTAACGTATGTGACCCTCAGGCTGGAGTCTTGCACCAGGTGCAGAGCGACCAGTGTCCGCCTACTTCATGCCAGCCAACACTTAGAGCCTGCTCTTGGGAGAAACAAGGATCCGCGTGGAAAGGGATGACTTCAGGGTTATGGGGCGAGCTTGGTAGGACTTAGTAGCTAAGAGCATAGACAGAGGAGGTTTCTTCACCAAATGTTTACTATAGTAAGCGCCCGGCCTTCAAATCCTGGTTCTCCGCCACTAGCGGTGTGCGCTTGAGCAAGTCATTTATCGTCTCTGAGCCTCTGTTTCTTTCTCTGTGAAGTGGAGATGAAAGTACAATGCCTTTATCACGGGGTTGCAGTGAGGATGAAATAATGCCAGGCAAGTCCGCAGCCCAGTATGTCTAAACAGTGAGTGTGCAGCAAATATCAGCAGTCGTGGTGACTAACGATAGAAACTGTTTGAGGTGCTTGGAGTCCAGGTTCATCTTTACTGGGACTAGCTGCCCTCTCTGGCTCTCGTGAATCTTGCCAGATCTTCCAGCTCATCCTTTCATATTAGTCATGAGGAATCTCAGTCCCGCAGAGCTAGGAAAGAGCATAGGTCCCCTCATCCCCAGGGATGGTCAGCACGTTCCTTCCTGCGCCTTGGGCCCCTGCGAGAAGAAGAGGAGAGTGGAGATCTTCAGCAGAAAGGAAGACATGGTGCTGGTGGCTGGACCCTCCGTGGCCATGTAAGTATGCTGGCTAGCAAGTTCTTGCTCTGAGCCTTGCTTTAGAAAATATTTAGCAATAAACAAAGCCTTCTAGTAAACATTGCACTAACTAGAAAATTAGATTACCAAATCCCCCATTCCCCAATGGTCCTTGACAATCTCAGCTTGGTTGTCAGTGGAATACTTTCCCCCCGGGAGCTGCTAATCACGTGATTCCCAAGGTTTCTTAAATTGGATGAAATAATAAATGTGAAAGGTGGAACCTACAAATGTCATCATGGGCTTTGGAGTCAGTCTTGGTTTTGAATCCTAACCCCTCCACTTAATCGCTGTGTGATGTTGGGCAATTCACTTAATGCCTTTAAGCATACTTCCTTAAATGTGAAATTGAATTAATAGCATTTACTTCAGGTTTGTAGTGGGGAATAAATGAGATAATAATGTAAAGCAGTTAGCACTGTGCCTGGCTGAGAGTGAAAGCCAGTGAACAGGAGTTATTTTACCATTATGATTAATAATAATATTAGAAAAATAATTGTCAGGCATGGTGCTTTGCCTTTGCTGTCTCTTTGAATTCACAAAACCACCCTGTGAAGTAGGCATAATTTTGTTTTTCAAATCAGGAAATGAAGGCTTGGAGAGGTTAAGAATTGGCCTAGGGTCACATAGCGGCTAAGTGACAGGGTTGGGAACTCATATCCTGACATCTCCAGCTCCAGAACTGGTGCCATGTAATTCTCCTTCTCTGCTGCCCATCATCCTTGCTGTTGTTGCATTCTTGAAGCCTAGTTATGACCTGGGGCAGCCTCCAGTCTTGCAGCAGGGAGTCTTCTCACACCAAGTGGGTGGGAGGCAGGACCCTGCAGCCTGGCTGTGTGCTTCCTCTCTGTGGCTGGTGTTGGGTGCGTGGTGAAGCTGTAGGGGACAGTCCCTGAGTGAGTTCAGGGGAGGAGGTGTTAGGAAGAGGCAGCCCAGGCAAGGCCTGTGACCTCTTTAGGGTCTCATCACCGGATGGCAGGGCCGGGTGAGGGTGCAGGCTGGGTGGGACCTGGGAAGCTTGTGTATGAGAAGAAATGCCTTCGTTTAGCTCCTGGGAAATGTTCTGGGGCTGCACAATTATCTGAGCCTGATCTCTGCTTTGTGAAGGAGAGCAGACCTTGAGCTGTGGATGTGAGGAGAAGGAGCCCCGGACTGAGAGCTAATATGCTGCCATTTTAATCCTGGCTGCCTGTGAGAGCTCACAGTGCCTCTCAAGATCTCTTTTATGAAATAAAGAGTTGGAGGAAATCATTTCTAAGGGTTCTTGTAGCTCTAAAGGTCAGTGGTTTTGTAATTCTAAATTGATGGCTTAACCCTCTCAGCACAGTACTAGGGCACATGGGATAATTATCACACTAATATGTTACCTAGACTCCTTAGGGTGAGAGAATGTTCACAGCTCCCTAAGCCACCTGTCATAGCCGGGTACTCTCTGCCTGGCTGGGTGGGGAGGAATTACAGCAAGAAGCCTTGGGTTGCTAAGTTACAGTCTAGGGCCTGTGGTTCTACATTTCCAGGGCCACCACACCTGCTGTGCCCTTGACTAATAAAAACTCACAGCTCTACAGTTTACTCTGCTTCTCTGCCATTGAGTGTTCCTCCAAGTCTGATGACAGATGAGCACAGTACTAAGAACAAGACCTCTGGAGTGAGAGACAGGTTCAAATCCTGGTGCCCCTTCTTGAGCTTTAGGAACTTAAGCAAGGTACTTAACTCCACTAAAACTTGGTTTTCTCATGCTAAAAGAAAGTGGGGATAATACTGGTACTGCATTGGAGGGTGAGGCTTAAATGAAATAGGTCAGGAAAAGGGCTTAAGACAGCGCCTCTCACATAGTAGGTGCTCAGTAAAGTAAGATGGTGAGACTGTTCATCTCTTTCCCCTACCCAGAGGCCAACATCCTCTTTCTTAGCTAACCTGGACAAGGATCAATCCTTTTGTTTTCTCTGACTTCCCATGTCCTCACTGGTACATACTCCAGCACCTGTAAGAGAATCAGATCTTTCACTCTGCCAGTAGTGACTGCCATTGGTACAATCTTATGCTACAAATTTCTGTTTTCTCCATTCTGAAAAGGCTAAGAGAGGGCCCCTTCTTTGCTGTGTAGTTGCTCCTCAGCCCTGAGCTAAGCCTCAGGAAGGGGTTGGGGACCTGGTCTGCTGTATTGCCACACCCAGTGATGAAACAGACCCCGGGGTCCTTTGACAGTGGAGGTTTGTGGCAGGAATCATGGCACATCCTGGAGTGGCATCTGGAGTTGCCACAGTTGTGCTGGGTCACAGAGCTTCAAAGAGAGTCACACAGTAGCCATTGTAAGGAACTGGAGATGCTGTCCAAATTTGCTCTATTCAGGGGCTCCTTTCTCAGGGGACCTACCTCCTCTCTGCTGGCTTGCAGGGATGGCCTTCTCCCTATGTCCCCAGCTGGTGGCTGCTTTAGACCCAGGCTCCATCCTTAGTCCATTTAGCTGTGGCCAAGAGGTCTGGTCTCATTTCTTGCCACTCCCATACCACAAGTGGTGCACTTTGTGTGGGAAGGAATGGGTTGGGGCAACTTGTTTCAAAAGAGAGCTTAGAGTCTGGCAGGCTTCTCAGATTTCCCCAGAGCTTAGGCTTATGCATCATCTTAGCAAAAGCTGGGAACAGAATTTATTTAGCCTTTACTGATACTGATGGGGAGAGTTATTCTCAATTGAATCAGTTGTTTAACCTGGGCTAGCTAGAAATGCCTTGCTGAGTATCGCAAAATTGTGAAATGTTAGAAGAACCTTAGAGCAGTTCTCTCAGTATTGTGCACACATTAAGAATCACCTGGAAGCTTTATTAAGACACAGTTCCTAGGTCGTCCTCTCAGAGAGATTCTGGTTCTGCAGGTCTGAAGTGGGGCCCAGGATTCTGCATTTCTCAGATCCCAGGTGATGCTGCTACAACAGGTCCATGGATCCACTGAGTCCTGCTTTGGAGGACACCATGGCCAGCCCTACTCCCCGCTATGGAGTAGCCCACATGGGTTGTTCTTGTTTTTTGCTAGACCACTTCCAGGTAGGGGGTTCACTGCCCTACAAAGTAGCTCATTCCTCCATGCTCAAACAGTTATAGTCTTTAGAGAAGTCTTCCTCCAGCCGATCATGCTGAGCTCCACCTCCCCATGACTTCTTTTTGCAGTTCTTACTCTAGGTCCCTGGAGCAGCTGGCACACCTGTGCTGGGCAGGACAGAATGGGAATCATACGTGCCACAGTCCACACTTGTGCCTGGGGCTTGGGTTGCACGTGTCACCATCATCCACGTGTGTCCAGTCAGGTAGAAGGGATTGTATCCACTCCTTAGGAGCGGCCTCACTCTTGTTGTGCAGCAACTCAGGTATTTGAAGACGCATGGGTGCACGGGCTTCTTTTCTCCAGGAAAGTGTCCCTACTCCTTCTAGCATCCTACACAGTATAGGGGTTCTCAGTCCTTCCTCATCCTGGCTGCTCCAAGGTGAGTGTCCCAGAAAGATTCACATAGGGTGGGGTCGTATTAATGACTAATTGTACAGACTCTAATTCCTGACGAAAATGCGTAACCTGAACCTAATCATGAGAAAACATCAGACATTGAGGAATATACTAGAAAATAGCTGGCCCTGACTCTTAAAGGTTGTCAAGATCATAAGTCGAAGATAGACTGAGAAGCTGCCCCAGATTGGAAAGGAGTAGAGAGATGTGATAACTGGATGCCATGCTTCATCCCAGACTGGATTCTGGACCAGAAAATAGAAATCATATGTTAATAGTATTATCATTATAGTATCAATATTCATTTCATGAATTTTTGTTGTGTAACAGAAGGTTTTCATTCTTAGAAAATACATGCTAAAGTATTGAGGGCTAAAGGGGCCAGATTTCTCCATCTTATTTTAAAATGATTCAGAAAAGAGAGAGAATTTGTATACAGTTGCCCTCCTCAGGGAGACTTGTTCCAGGACCCCCCACAGATAACAAAATCCAAGGATGCTCAAGTCCCTGTTATAATATGGTGCCATTATTTGCATATAACCTACGCAGTCCTCCTGTATACTTTAAATCATCTCTAAATTCTTTATAATACCTAATACAATGTAAATGCTATGTAAATAGTTGTTATACTATATTGTTTTTAAATTGATACTTTTTTATTTTATTTTTTTTTTTGAATATTTTTGATCCACAGTTGTTTGAAGTCACATATGCAGAACCTGTAGATATAGAGGGCTGACTGTATATAGAGAGAGTGATAAAACAAAGATGTCAAATTAGCAGTTGGTGAATCTGGGTAAGAGTGTAGAAGAGTTCTTTGTCCTATACATGCCACTATTTTGTAAGTTTAAAATTATTTCCAGATAAAAAGAAGGAGATCGCAGACCCTGTAGCCAGCCTACCTGGGTTAGTCTTATCATTGCTTCCTCTGTAAACCTGGCTTTCTAACCTCCCTGAGCTTTGATTTTTACCATCTATAAAATAAGGATCATCATTGCAGAGTGAAGAACCTGGCACCTAGTGATTGGCCAGTGGATCTTAGCTATGATAATATCATTATTATTAGGAAAGGGAGGAGTTCAGGGTGACACAGTGGTAATGAGACCAAAGGAAAACTCAGCCTTATCCTGTCACCTCCTTCTGCTTGCTAATGTGGGATCTCAGGCTCCCTGGGTGTCTGGCAGGGACCTGGCTGCTGTAAAGCGTCACCCTGCAGAAGGCTTTGCAGGTAGTCACCTGAGCCCATAGGGTTCCAATGTTGAAACCCAGGTCTCCTGGCAGCTTTATCCCCTGCCTTCCCTGGCACTTCTGTGCCTGCCCCACAGCCTGGGCTCCCCAGGCTCTACCTGTCTGGGTATGCAGTGCCCACTGAACTGCACATGGCTTTGGACCTGGCCATCACTGCCCATGGCTTGGAGGCCTCATGGTTTGCTGGACATATGTGAGAACTAGACAGTGATGCTTATCTTACTGTGGACAGATTGTAGCAGTCATGAGTAATTGGGACATGTAGACACATAACAGAGATGCTCATCTTATCCTCCATCACCACCAAAACACCTCCAAAAACTTGCTCAAAACTCACCCACCCTCCAGCCAGCTTCCCTGGACGATTTCCTGTTGTGCACACTGCCTCGTGTTTCTTTGTGAATATTTTATGCTTCATATACAGGGTGTCTTCGGACTCTCTTGATCAGTTCAACCCTCTCAAATTGGGCCTGACGGTCCATCTGGATGTGTGTACACACTGGCGTCTGAGCATTCCCTGTAAGAATTGTTTTCATTTGATTTTGCAGTTCCACCTAGAAAACCTGGTGTAGGTGTGTTCTCCGTTACCTTTGTGAGCCACACAGCAGAGGTTCCCACCATTCTGTTCCCTGTTTGCGTCCCTCTTTATAACCACATTGGTACACAGTGATGCCAGAGAGGACCAATACAGGCACATGTCACTTCCAAGTGACCCATTTGCGCTAAGCAAAAGCCAGATGACACGGCAGGCTATGTGGCAAGCAAAGGTTTCTGCGTTATTTGGAGGCTGAACACCGGTGAGAGGGTTGCAGATGAGCTGGTGGAAAGCCGAATGTCCTGCCCCATACTCAAACCTTGGTTTATCCTCAACAAAGACTGACATCACCCTTCTCACCAAAGTAGTACTTTGTAGTAGTATACAGATGACTGTGACTTAATTCTGTTGGAGGTTTTCCTGCTTTGAAGGGGTTCCTTTTCTATTGATAAGGCAATATAGTCACAGTCATCAGCTATTGATGGTGGATTAATGTCTCCAGCTTTGACTTTGCTTTGCTCTTTATTCTAAAGCAAGAAGATACTACCCATGTCAAAGTTTTAATCTAAAAAAGTGAGCCCTTAACTAAATGTTAAATATGCCTTGATAATTAAACTTACTAAGTTTTACAAGAACCACTCAGGCTGCCAGGATTTTGCCAAAGGATAAATAACCTTGGTCAGAAAACCTGATCTATAAATGCCTGAATTTATCAATAGCATTAGGTTAATATTTAGGAGCAAATGTAAGCATTATATTATTAATACCAGTTCCATGTACTACTTCTGATAACCAAAAAGAAAAAAAAAAAGAAAAAAGAAGGGGGAAAGAGATTATTCCAAGGATAAGGTTGAGTTAATGAAACATGTTTACTCCTTACTAATTCACAACATATAAGACCACAAATCAATACAGGACTGAAAGCTTCCACAATCTAGCACTAGTACTTCAGGCTGCATTTAGGACAAAGACGCTTTTCAGTGACAAAATAAGAATTCTGTAATTTTCAATTGAAAGTGTGAACAATCCTTAAAAGTCAAATTGCTGTAAAAGTAATATAAACCCTTCTGCACCATTGCTGACCCCCTCCTGGCTGGGGCCCTGCCTGATCTTCTGCAGCCTGGGTCTGGCAGGTGCTGGCTGTCTGGTCCCTCCACCTCTGTAACCCTTCTCATGGAGGAGTGACCGGTGAGCAGCTGGTTCTGTCAGTCACACAGCTGGGAACCCGGGCACAGGCCATGGTGAGGCCAGCAGGACAGGGGATTTGCTTTAGACCAGAGCTAGCAAACCAGCGTCCATTTTTACCCGGCAGCAGTGAGGCCAGCAGCCCCAGGCCTTGGTGCATGTTGTCTTCCCCCAATTTGAATAATTGTGAGAAGTTACAAATTAGGACATTTCACATTTTCAATAGGTTTATTGCTTCTCTGGGAAGATCAGAAGAGGGTTGCTATGGACTGAATCATGTTCCCCCCATTTATATGTTGAAGACCTAACCCCCATGTGATTATGTTTAGAGATAGGTTGTCCTAATAATAAAGCTTAAATGAGGTCATAAGGGTAGGGCCCTAATCTGATAGAACTGGTGTCCTTATATGAAGAGGAAAAGAGATCAGAGTGTTTCTCTCTGTCTCTCTCCCCACCTCCCTCCCTCCCCTTGCTTTCTCTCTCTCTTTCCCCCTCCCTCGCCTGACCCTCTCCTCCCTCCCCACCACACAGAGAAGAGGCCATCTACAAGCCAAGAAGAGAGGCCTTACCAGAAACCAACCCTGACAGACCTGTGAGAAAATTCTGTCATTTAAAGCACCCAGTCTGGTGTTCTGTTATGGCAGCCCAAGCAGACTGATACAGATAGGTACCACCAGACTGCTTTCGTGCCATTCTCTCATCAGCTGGCATTAGGTGTTCAGTCTCCAGGTCACACAGCCCACCTTCAGCTTTACTTTCTCCATTGGCTCCGGCCCTAGCAGGCATGTGAGTGTGCACCTCCTACTCTGGGCCCAGAATTTCTGGGGCTTTTACTCCTTATCAAACCTCAAGGCCCTTGTGGGCTTTTCTGTGCCCATGTCTGGGGCTGGCCAGGTCCCCCAGAATGGAGCCTGCACCCAGCACCAATGACCAGCCTCACATGGTGAGGCCCCCCCGCCCCAGGCAAGTGGCCCCACCCCAGCTGCTCAGCTGTTACTGGGGTCTGCAGATGTGACAACATTATCGACGCTATCCTCTGATGCTCACAACAGCTGGGGTCCTAGAAAGGAAGATTCACTAAGTCTGGGAATCTGATAACATTTAGCTGCTCTTGGGAGCTTAGTAAAGTGGTTTGGGGGAGTGAATTGATAGCTTGCTCCTGCCTCCCTCAGTTTCTAAAGGGATTTTCTAGGCATGTTTTTAATCTCTTGTTGATTTCTTTTTTCCCTGTCTTTTGAAAAAAATTTTGTTTTATCATGCTTTGTCCTGGCTGAGTCACTAAGCTCTTTGTTCCCCACTCCAGGTGGTCTCTAAATTTGGTGCCCAGTGTAGAGGCAGAAGCAGATAAACATGGTGGTGTTGGAGTACCCTGGTCTGTGTGACCCTGGAATGCCGAGAAGGCGAGGTCCAAATGGTGCCTGGGCTGTTAGCATAAGACAGTGCTTAGAATCCATGTTCAAATCCTGCCTCCATTCCATACATGCTCAGGGACTTGGACACATTTACTTAGCTTCTCCCAGCCTCTGTGTCCCGATCTATAAATGGGTAATAGAAATAGTGGTGTTAGCCTCTTAATATTGGTTTGAAGATTGAATGAGAAAATATACCTACAGTGTTCAGTATACTGCCTGGAACATAAAGTGTTGGAGGCTGGTGGTTCTGAGTGTGTGTTTCAAGGTAAGAGTGGGTTCATATTTAATAGTTGCTGGTAATCTGGGAATCAATTTTAGGTGCTGATTGGATCCTTGGTAGCAGGATGGGACGGGAGGTACAGCACAGAATCACTTGCTCGCCCGGAGCAGTGGAGGGACCAAAACTCTGCTTAGGGCACGAGTAAGAGGAGTGATGGGAAGAGGCAGCTTTTCCTAGTTTGATTACCTCTGCTTTTCTAAAGGAAAGCAAACAAATAAGGATCAAGGTTGTCATGTCCCCCTTGAAGCCCTTTTGTCTCCTTCAAGAGTTTCACCGCTGAGCATGGTGATCACATCCACCCAGCATTCACTCATCTTCCCTTCTCCCTGCTCCACAGCCTGATGACTCTCAGCTGGTCAGCCAGTGGCATTCTCTGGTCATTGTCATGGGTCCAGGAGGGGACTGGGCTACAAAGTTGGGTGGGATGTGTGTGCCCTTATTTGGGCTTGCTCCTCCCTGATTGAGTCCTCTGAATGTCTGAGGTGTTTCTTTCTCTTCTCTGCGCCTTGCCCCACTTTAATGAAGACTGGATCTTCTGTATCTTGAGGGTGGTTTTCAACACAGTCTTTAGAGTTCGAGAACACTGGGTTAAGACCTAACCTTGGACAAGTCACTGAAACTCTCCAACCTCCGATTCCTCATCTAAAAATAGGGAATAATGATACTTCATAGGCTTGCGGTAAGTACATAGAGGAACGCTTTAGGGCGAGACAGCCAGGAAGCACTGAGCACACAGCTGTCCTGGCTTGGAGCAGGGGCAAGACTGGAGAACCCTTTGTTAGGGCACCTGCCATGTCCTTGCCCAAGCAGGAAAAGGGCTGATCTGTTTTTTTTTCTCTGTGTGGAATGGCTCATGTCAGAGACCATCTGTCCTGTGCTGATCCCATCTCATTGGAGGCTCTGTAAGCCCAGAGGGTGGTGGGGTGCTTTGCATCAGTGACCATTGGACCTTCATGCCCACCCGCACATCCTAAAGAATCAGCCTCTGTTTTCAGGAAGGCACTAAGTAGAGACAAAATGTATTATCCTGGGTGGCCCATGCCTCCAAGTACCACCTCTCACCTCCTCATGACAAGACTCTGTCTGGGCAGCCCTTGTCTCTTGAGAGGCAGCACAGGTGGAGATGCTTGGGGTTGAATCCTGGACTGTCAACACATGGCTCAGCCTCTGAGCCTGTCGCTGAATGGAAAATGGAGACAAAGTGCACCACCCTGCTGAGCAGGGGTAAGGAAGGATTTAGCGAGGCTGTGTGTGCGTGTGTGAGGGACCTAGCATAGCACTGGGACGTAGCAGGAGCTCAACAGGTTGGGGTGCTAGCCAGATCTGACTGCAGACAGGGTGACCTTGCATGACTGCTCAGAAGTGGGTTCACTGGGGGACAGAATTAAGGACAGCAGGTGCAGGAGAGGCACATTCCAGCTCTGCTTTTGTGCTCTCAGAGTAAGTGCACAAAGGAGGGTGGGCTGCTTAGGACTGAGAGGGAGTTCCTCGTCACTGCACAGTCAGATTTCTTGTGATGCTGGGATCCTGGCCCCTGCCCATTTCAGCAAAGCCAGGAGACAGATGAAGTGGGGAATGGAGGTCTTCAGTCTGAAAGAGTTCTTATCCCTTTGTCGCCAGTGCTCTGGGGAGGCAGTTGGTGCACAGAGGTGCTCTGAACGATCAGACATTAGGACCAAGCAGACAGTGTCTGTCAGACCAGGCTGCAGTCCTGTGGAAGACAGTGGCTTAGCTTCAAGTCTCTTCAGGCTCCAAGGCCAAGGAGGGCCACCTGGGCTCTCTCACGCCCTGAACCTCGTTGCTGCTGTTCTGTTGTCAGTGAGACTGGCAGCCTCTCCAGGCTGTGATAGCCCCACAGCAGTGTAAATTGGCCCAGAGAAAGGGGAAATCACTGGGTCTGTTGCCCAGTAAGCAACTTGGCCCAGTTATTCTTCACCATTGTGAATTTTCCTCCTAGAGAAGTATGCGTTTATTATCCAGGAACATTTCGATGTGGTGAAGAGGAAAGGCCTCTTTATCTTCTTTGGGGCTGGAGATCCGATTAATGTACTCCTTGCCTCCATCTGTTGTCTTTTGAAAACCTTCCTGAAGATTTTGCATGATCCTTCAGTTCAGCTGGCTTATGCAGGCTGTTGGGAGGAGGGGCAGGTGCCACCGGGGTGTGGGAAACAGGCTGACAGTGTTTTGTAGTGACACTGACTGCTCAAGTACTTGTTGGCTTCCTACTACCACACTGTGGCTACCTACTTCACAGTAGGCAGAAGTGCAAGGGTGGCTTTCCATGTCTCCACAGTGACAAAATACAGTAATATCTGTTTATTAAGGTTCCCCTCTGGATTCAGGACTAGATCTATTATTTTTTTTAAGTCTCCCAGGAGCAGATCCTGAGATCCTAAGACAAGGATTCTTTAGCAAGTAGATGATTTGTATTCAGTCCCAATGGACATGTAAACATGAATGGGGAGTGAGAAAGTGAGAGAGGGAAGGGAAGGCAGCCAAAAAGGGTGTGTGTCACGCTTGTTACCATTGTGGACAGCTGGAGCTTAATCCCACTGGGGACCCCTGGGAGCCAGTGTAGAACATGTCTCAAAGCTAACCTGCCTGCGGAGTATGGGAGTGGGGTATTCATCCGACAGTGGTGTAGGCTACCTGCTTGTAAGTGGTAAAGTTGGTAGAAACTCCCAGGCAATCAGAACTCCAGGACCTGATTGTTGCTCTGTCCGTCTCCAGCAAACCTTTCTTCCCATTTTCCCCTTGGAAGGGTAACTCGGAAACCTGAAATGCCCAGTGCAGGTCCATGCAGGCCAGTCTGTCCTGCCTTCCATCAACACTATTCTGGCAGGGCCTGAGAGTGGGGATAGGAGGATGGGAGTTGGGAGGGATTAGGGACTGGGGGATTGGGAAGACTTAGCAGCTAATTAGAAGCAGCCCCCGTGTCCCCCAGTCTCGAAGGCTGGTCTCTACTTAGTTGCCAATTTGCCTCACAAGGCCCCCACCCATGTTTCCTAGTTTATGAGCTTTGCCCTAAGGCCCTGATATCAGTGCTTTGCTGGGATTGTCCACTGCATGTACACAGTCAGTCAGGTCCAGATGTGGACCCTAGACTCCTGCCTGCCTGTGGCTACTGCCCCATATCCCCACCTGCTGCCAAGCCTGCCTTAGAGAGGGGCAGGTGGCAGAATGATCACTAGAGAGATGATGAATACCTGGAATACCTGGGGGCTGAGATGCCCACTCACGTTGGAGGTAAGTCTTTCCTCTCTTCTTTCCGTATCTCCGTGAGGGTCTGGCTATTTGATATTCCCTGGGTTTGTCTGTTTTGGCTTTAGCTTCTATTGGAAGCTATTCTTTGATCAGGGCAAAATGTGTGTCAGCTCATAGGACATGCATCTGCCTCCCGTCTCTCCAGAGAGGGCTTAGTTTTGTTTTTTCTGAATATCAATTTATTTCTTGTTTACTCTTCAAAATTCTCTTGTTTATAAATAGTGATTTATTTAATTCTTTATTGTTTCCTTTTTAGTGTATTTATTATGTCAAGTAAACACAAAAGTGTACAAACATATAAAGAACCCCACCATCCCCCACCATCTTCCACAGTGATCAGTATTCCCCTGTCGGGTTCTGTCTGTCTACTTTGTTTGCTGGAGCAAACCACATTCATGTCATTTTACATGTCATTACCATTTATAAAGACTCATGTTCTCAGCTGGGTGCGGTGGTTCACACCTGTAATTCCAACATTTTGGGAGGTTGAGGCAGGAGGATTGCTTGAGGACAAGAGTTTAATACCAGCCTAGGCAACATGGCCAGACCCCTTTCTCTACAAAAAATTTAAAAATTAGCCAGGCTAGTGGCCCGTGCCCATAGTCCTACCTACTTGGGAGGCTGAGATGGGAGGATCGCCTGAGCCCAGGAATTCGAAGTTGCAGTGAGCTGGTATCATGCCACTGTGCTGTAGCCTGGGCAAAGCAACAGTGAGACGCTGTCTCAAAAATAAAAAATAAAAAATAAAAAAATAAAAATTCACGTTTCTTATGTAATTTATTTTAAAAATAAATAACTTTTTTATTTTGAATACATTTTAGACTTACAAAAAAGTTGCATAAACCACTTCTCCCCACTTCCCCTACTATTAACATCTTACAGAGCATAGTATAATGATCAAAACCAGGAAATTCACACAACACATTAAACCACAGACCTTATTCAAATTCTGCCTGTTGTCCCATTAATGTTCCTTTTCTGGTCCAGGATGCAAGCTAGAATCCCACACTGCATTAAGTTGCTGTGTCTCCTTAGTCTCCTCCAATCTGAGGCAGCTCCTCCATCTTCCCTTGTCTTTTATGACTTTAGCCCTGTCAAGTACTGGCCAGGTATTTGGTAGAACATCCCTTAATTTGAGTTTGAGGTTTTCTCTATTAGCTAACCTACAGACCTTATTCAGAGCCAGAACTGGAGCTAGAACCATGGATCCCCATTTAGAAATATAGATTGAAGTTACACATTTTGGGCAGGAAAACCATAGAAGTGAGGTCCTGTCTCAGTGCATCATATAAAGGGGTACATGATGTCAGTGTTATTACAGGTGATGTTAATTTTGATTACTTGGTTCGGGGCATGTCTGGCAGGCTTCTCTACAGTAGTTTCCATTTTTACTTTTGTAATTAATATGCACCTCATGGGGAGATACTTTGAGACTATGCAAATATCCTCTCATCATACTTTTTCACCCACTAATTTTAGCATCTATCAGCAGATCTTGCCTGCAACAGTTATCACTGTGATGTTTGCCAAATGGTGATCTTCTAGTTCCATGATTGCCTCTATATTTTTTAATTGAAATTCTCTAAGGAAGATCTGTCCATTCTCTCCTAATTATTTATTCATATCAATATTGACTCATGGATATTTTATTCTATGGGTTATAATTCATTACTATTACTTTTTAATTTTGGTACTAAAATTATACAAGATTTAGCTGTTGGGAGCTCTTTGATGCTGGCTCCTGTGCCTATTCACTGTCTCCTCATCTTTTTTTTTTTTTTTTTAAATACTTTTACATTCTGGCACTACAAAATGTTCCAAGCTCGTCTTGTACTTTCCCTGCCCTAGCCCTGGAATAAACCATTTCTCCAAGGAGCTCTGGTTCCTTTTGTAGAGAAAGATTTTTAGAAAGCTAGTTCTGGGTGCTGGGTATACTGATTGCTGCTGCACTGTCACTGCTTCCAGGCCCTCTTGGTGAACTGAACTATAATTCCAACCTTTTCCTTAGCTATGACAGTTATCACTAGACACTTTGTGGGAGGAGAATCAGTGTCTGAAATTAGCACCTTGATCTTTTGTATATACAAAAAGTGTTTGAGCTGTGCTTGACGTAGTTCCTCTTACAAATGTCAGTCCAGTCATTCGTTTAGGGTAAACACTCACAAATATTGCCACTGCTCCCCCTGCTCATGTTCCTCCCTGGTGCCTTCCTCCCTGCCACCCCAGCATGAGCTCCTCTTCAGTTCCCTGGTTTAGATCTGAGCTGAGGACCTTGGGGTGATCTCCCTTCCACCCACTGGTAAGACAGTCTCTCCCTGTCTTTCCAGTCTCTTTTGAAACCTTTTTGTCCCTTTTCTAATTTTATCCTTTATTTTTTTTCTTCTCCTAACCTCAAATGTTAATGAACTCTCCCTCTTCCTGGTCTCTTTCTAGCTCCTGGCTTCTCCTCTTTCCTCCTAGAGATCAGATGTCAGAACTCCAGCTGAGGGCATGTCTTACTGGTCACATAGGTGTTCTCTCTTGAGAAGAACTGTCCATACCTTGGTGGTGGTAAGGATACCTGGTTCTTATGGCAGGACCACGGGACACTGGTCAAAAATAGTCATATCAGCACTTTAATGTGGTTCAGCACAGTGGTTCTTAGCTGGTGGGGTTGTATGGAGAATGTCCACTTGGGGGCATGCCTATTTGAAAGAGCATATCCAGTGATATAATTTTACATTGAAAAGTAAAATATATAGATAGATGTTGATATAAAATACCGACATCAGAAAGTAAAGGTTGATGGAATTCACTGGTCTTGAGGAGTAGACGTTGCAGAAGAGAGTCTTATGAATGAGGGAGAAGGGGATGTTGAACTTTACAGGTCAGTTTGGGGCATGAGAGAATTTCTCTTTATTATCAATGGGTGAATGGGTTGAAAAGACTGAGGAAACACTGAGTTTAATTAGATTTCTCAGCTTCAGGGTTTCTAGGCTCACAGAGACACTCCCCTAGAGATGAACAAGGCTGACGGGAGGTGCTGTTAAAACCCAGCTAAGAAGGCAGCCACAGAGCTCTGGCCTCTCACCTGTGGCTGGCCCAGAAGTTCTCAGCCCGTGTTCCACAAGAGCCTTGAAGACTTGAATGAAGGACATGAAGTCAGGGCCCCACTATATTCTCCTTTCTGCAGGGCCCTCAAGATAGCTGTGACTTTATCCTCTTCTCTTACCACCAAGAAGGCCCATTAAGATGTGAAAGAGTGGAAGTTTTATTAAAGGATGAGCTTTGAGGTTGTGAGAATTTATTTAAATTTAAATCATCTGCAGACTTTGGGACTTGAATTGCCATCAGGAACATGCTGCTGTGCCCCCTTCATGCAGAGTGTGACCCACCAGCTTCCTCTGTGTGCTCCCTTCTGGGCGCCCCCATTCTAACACTCAGGCTCTCCTCTCCTGTATTAAATGGGGAGACACTGAGCTTGGGAGCTCCTAATTGGTTTTTTCCTACCTCTATTCTCCCAGAGAACCTCCAAGCTGCTCTGTTCCAAGACTTATAATAGCTCCCCATTGCCTATAGGATATAATTCAAACTCCTTGATCTGGCATCACACCCTCGGCTGATTCTTCTAAGTTTCTCTCTACTTCTTCTCCTTGTGAACCATCCATTCCAACCAGACCGGACTGTGTTGTGGCCTTGGGTCACATTCCCTGGACTGCCTCCTACCCCCTGCCTTTGTACTGTTCAGATATCACATCTCTGTCCCTCTGAAAGCTCCAGGAAACAGCCACACCAGAGGACTTGTTTGCTCCTCAGGAGGGGTCTGGCACTTCCTGCCTGCAGGGCCCACTGAAGCCTACCTTCTGCCCGTGCTGTGACACTTTGGTGGCCTTAGTTCTCATTCCCTACTGGCAGATGGCACCTGTGTAGAAAATTGTCACAGATCCTCTATTTGATTGTTTTCATGTCTCATGAAAAGGTTTCTTAGGGAGAAGGCTTCATTTACCCAAGTTATAGAAGAGTCCAGGGGAAACTGTTGCGAAATAATCCCCCAGGCTGGAGCACAGAGCTCAGAAACAGGAGACGCAGCCAGACCCTGCATGTTTGCCACATGCATGACACTTTGCAAACAGGTTCTCCTTCCATACCAGTTGGAATGTTCTGGCTGTGGGAAGCCAAAATCCCAACCCAGCCTAGCTTCAGCAATGAGGAAAGTTACCATTTCTCACAGCAGGATGTCCGAGATGGGGCTCGGAGATGTCACCAGGGTCCTCTATACCTCTTTGGCCATGCCGTCCTAGGCATTGTCTTTGCCTCAAGCTGGTTCCCTCATGGTCAGCAGATGGCAGCCAGCAGCCCTGAGACATCTTCTTTTTCTGTCTAGTGAGTGGGAACATGACATGTGACACCTCATTCCTCAGCTGAATTGGTCCCACTCGGGTAACTTGCCATGGCTGGACCAGTACCTGGCCCCAGAAGTAGGCTCTGCTAACAGTCCGTCCACCTGAGGTGCAAGGTCTGAGCTTCTCTGAACCTCATGGGTATCAGCCGGAGGGTGGCTCTCTGGACACACTGGGGATGTTATTAGGAAGAGGAAGAGGGCAGTGGCTGCTAGGGGAAGCAACGGTGTCCATTATGTCATCTGTCAGTACACTCGACCTGGATGCCCAAGAAGCAGTGGGTTGGCGACTGACCGGGCCCAAGGTGCCACCAGTGACACAGTGACAGCGTTCACTGTCTGGTCTGTCTCCATCTTCTTTGGAAGGAATCTTCTCCTGCTTAGCTTTAAAATCCTTTGTTTCAAATGACTGTGATGAAAAGTGACAGTTCCTGCCTCACCACTGATCAGTTTTTGCTTTGAGTCAGATGAAGGTAGCCAAGTGTGTCCAAACTGTTTTAAAATGCCAGTGTTTTGTCTATATCCCAGTGGCCCTTTATTAGCTACCTGGTGCCTTAAAACCTTTTTATTTTCCTCTCCGCTATATACCGCACCTGTTAGGTTCAACCTGATGGAATGAAATTGTGATTTTTATAAGATAAAAGTGGTTATCACCATTCACAAAATTCAACTAATACATCATTTCTGACTTCCACTTTCCTGTGAGGTGGGTGCTGTGTCCCCATTTTCATTGATGAGGAGCCTGAGTGTAGAAAGGACATGCAGTAGGTCGAGGAGCTGGGGTTTGAACCCGAGTCTTTCTGTCTTTATCCTCATACTTATCCAGACAGTGCATATCCTCTTCTGGGAGCTACCTGCAGCCAGTAGTGCATTGGAAGCTGAGAGCCAGGCTGGTTTGGGAGACGATGTGATAGCTACTGATTGATCAGTGATACCTTCAAAGGTGTCTCCAGAAGAGCAAACCCACAAGTTAAACTAATGTATGGAGTTGGCTTCCCAAGACTGAGGTGTTCTGACTCTTCTAGATCCAAGTAAGTTCCCCACCCCTCAAGAGGGTTTGAGCAGCTCATCCATATCAGACTGGCCCAGGCCCTGGAGCTAGGCAGGTAGATGGTGAAGCGGAGACTTAATTTCATGAGAACCTGAACACAGAAGCTGCACCAGCTGGGCCTGCTGGTGACCTGCTGGTCTCCCCAGTTGTCCCCACTGGGAGGCAGCGCTGCAGCAGGTGTGTTTTAGAACACTTCTGTTCTTATTCCTGATTTGCTGTGTGATGTTGGGCAAATTGCTTTTGTGGGCAAAATGAGGACTTGCTTAGTGGTTGTTAACCTTTATAGCAATGGAATTCCTTCTTAAGAGCACAGAACCCCTTTTTCAAATGAATTATTATGGTCCCTATATTAGTTTTCTAGAGCTGCTGCAACAAATTACCACACATTTGGTGGCTTAAAATGAAAGAAATTTATTTTCTCCCAGTTCTGGAAGCCAGAAGTCCAAGATTGAGGTGTCAGCAGGGCCATGCTCCCTCTGAAGGCTCTAGGGGAGAATCCTTCCTTGCTTCTATTTTGCTTCTAATGGTTTTGGTCATCCGGGCTGGTTCTTTGGCTTATAACAGCATCACTCCAGTCTCTGTCTTCCGTCGTCACATGGCCTCTGTTTCTCTGTATGTCCTTTTCTGTCTCTTTTAAGGGTAGTCACATTGGATTTATGACCCATCCTCATCCAGTATGATCTCATTTCAAGATTCTTATCTAATTGTCTGTGCAAAGAGCCTTTTTCCAAATAAGGTCATCTTCTAAGGTTAGACATGATTGCCTGAGTGGGAGTCACCTCTCCTTTCTGCCTTGTGAGAACAAAAAATGAAGCCACTCCTTTGTATCCTGGCTTAGCTGGGCTTATGTTTATTGCTTGCATCCTGCTTCATAGTTGATTGCTAAGCAGGTGAGAAGCCAAGGTCAGCCTGATGCTTTATCTGATCATCCAGGCACCCAGGAGCCAGAGAGGCATAGCAACATGTCCAGTGTCATGCAGCAAAGTGATAGACCTAATCTGAAGTTCTGCAGGGTTCTGGCTGCAACATTTGGCCCTTTGTCTTTCCCCCATAGTATGTGATAGGGAAGAGTCACATGCATAGCATACTCCTGTGGGCATACAGGTGTTGTTGAAACCCAAAAGATATTTTGCAGTGAAGTAGAGCAGAACAGTAACTCATACTAGCTGTTGCTATTAATAAGGCATAACTAACACATAGGCTGCTCACTGCTGCCCACAGCTTAGGCAGTGGGGTTGTGGGTTCTTGTGCCAGCTAAACAGTGATCCTCATCTTCCTGATTCAAGATGTATCAGAAAGCAATTGAGTGATGGTGATGTGATTATAAGGATAACATTGAGCCTACTTTAATTTATATACAAAAGAAATAGGAAAACATTTCCAAGCTTTTAAACTGATAAGTGGTAATGTGTTTCATGGCCTGCTTCTTTGATTAAGAACTACTTGGTTTTCCTCAAATCTGTTTGTACCCCAGAATCACCTGGGAGCTTGGTTAAAAAAAAAAAGTAGATGCCAAGGATACCTCAGGTTCTGGTCAAAATGGAGTAGACAAAATTATCCGTATCCCTCTTACTAATATAGCTAAAAATACTGGACATTATATATAAAACACTGGAAGACTGAAAGGTGGAGAAAGGAGTGAACCAACTAGGGACTCTGGAACTCACAGAACAATGTAATGGTGAGTTCTCTGGGTTTTCTTCTTGCCTCCTATATATTCTACCCTGGGTGCTACTGAAGCCCACAGTCCAGGAATGCCAGTGAGCACAGAACAAAACAAAGCCCCAAGGAAGCTTGGTCTCTTTTGTCAAAGGACTGGAAGAAGGAACAGTATAGCACAACTGTTTTGTTTTTTTGTTTTTTTTTCTATAAATACTCCATTCCTGCAAAACACCAGAGAAAATTGCCTCCCCCTCCAGTCCTTAGTTTTAGTAAAGGCCAAATGGATAGCGTATTAGTCTGTTTTCATGCCAATAAAGACATACCCAAGACTGGGCAATTCACAAAAGAAAGGTTTATTGGACTTACAGTTCCACAAGGCTGGGGAGGCCTCACAATCATGGCAGAGGGCAAGAAGGAACAAGGCACATCTTACATGAATGGCAGCAGGCAAAGAGAGAGCTTGTGCAGAGAAACTCCTATTTTTAAAACCATCAGATCTAGTGAGACCCATTCACTATCATGAGAACAGCACAGGAAAGAACCCCCCCGACCCAAGATTCAGTCATCTCACACCAGGTCCCTCCCACAACATGTGGGAACTACGGGAGCTACAAGATGAGATTTGGGTGGGGACACAGAGCCAAACCGTATCAGATAGCCTAGACTTCCACCTTTGTCTAGTGGTAACCAGCTGCCCCACACCCTCCCCACTTGATGGGAAGCCTAGACTTCCACCACCGCCTAGTAGTAGTGTACATCCTTCACTGTGATAGTCCTCTTGGGGCCTAGACTTCCATCCACACCCCAGGGTGTCATTGGAGGCCAACTGCAGAGCCTGGGTTTTGACCCCCTGACATACACTCTGTGCTGAGTATCCCTCACCCTCCCAGCCACAATGGTGTTGGTGGAGGCTGAGTAGGGAGCCTGGACGCCCACCCCCAACCAACAGTAAGAGTCAATGCTCTCCTTTCCCCGACCAGTACGGTTTTAACAGAAGCTACTAAAACAAGATTTAAGTAAGATCCAGAGTATCATAACATTATAACCAAAATGTCCAGTATAAGTTTTAGCAAAAAAAAAAAAAAGTTATAAAAACTAAATGGAAATTTTAGATATGAAAAATAGAGTAACCAAAATTTTTAAATTACTGGATGGGCTCAATCGAGAATGGAGAGGACACAGGAAAGAATCAGTGAACATGAAGCCAGAATGATAGAAATCATCCAGTCTGAACAACAGGGAGAAAAAATACTGGAAAAAAATTAACAGAGCTTCAGAGATATGTGGGACAATACAGTTTTTTTTTTTTTTTAATCTACGATTGGTGTAATTGGAGTCCTAGTAGAGCAGTGTGGGGCTGCAGAAGTTTTCAAGGAACTAATGGCTATGTCCCACATTTGGGGGAAGGCAAGAGCCTACAGATTCAGGAATCTGAACAAACCCCAAAGAGGATAAACCCAAAGAAATACATGCCAAGGCACCTCAGAGTCAGACTTTTGAGAACTCAACAAGATCTTAAGAGCAGCAGGAGACGATGCATTTCCCTCCAGGGAAAAACAATTCGAAGGGTAGCAGTTCCTCATCAGCAGTCACAGAGGCCAGATCACACAGCATCATTTTTCACATACTGAAAGAAGGAAAATCTATACCCCAAATTCTATACTCAGTGAAGATATCCTTTAGGATATGAAGCTAAAATCAGACATTTTGACATGAAGGAAAACTAAGATAATTTGTTGCCAAGAAATTAACCCTTAAAGAATAGCAAACTAATAGAAGTTCTTCAAAGAAGGGATGTAGGAATGGAAGGAAACCTGGAACATCAGGAATGAGGAACGAACATAAAGAGTAAAAATATGGGTGAATATAATAGATGATCCTTTCCCTCTTGAGGAAATCATACTCGACAGTTGAAGCCAAAATTACTGTCTGATGTGGGTCTCATTATATGTAGAGGAAACATGTAAGACAATTATATTATAAAAGAACCTAGGTGGAGGTAAAGTTTCTACACTTATTTGAAAAGTAAAATGTCAATACCAGTAGGCTGTGATAAGTTACAGGTTATAATATGATGCCTAGAGCAACCACTAGAAAATCTATATCAAGAGATGTACTCAAAAACACTGCTGATAAATCAAAGTGGAATTCAAGCAATTCACAAGAAGGCAGGAAATAAAAGAAACAAATAATGCAGATGGCTGAGCCATACTCCAGACCTACTGAATCAGAACCTCCAGGACTGGTGCCTGGGAATATGGATTTTTATTTAGCAACTACTCCTGAGGATTCCAGTAATCAGCCAGGCTTGAGAACATCTGGAGTAGACAAGTATTTTTTAAACAGCAAGTTGCCAACCTGGTGAGTTAATTAAGATGATTATGGGCAGGTTTTTTTTGTTGTTGTTGTTAATGAGCTTAGACTAAAGTGTGCTAGAAAAAACTAGAATGTATGATATTTGTTCAGGGTAATTCTCATTTCCTGATATTTGGGGGTGGGGAGTATATAATATATTCATATGTATGGGCTCAACCTTTGGATAAGAGTAGGCCAGAAGAGATCTCATGCCTCCAGGAATGGCCTTCAACTAAGTAATGCCCAACAGGATTTGATAGACATGTATCCCAGCTTCCATACTATATCCAGCATATGATCATGGGAGGAAGGCTACACAGGGCATTAACTGCTCATTAAGGTACCCTGTATGTGTTGGCTTTGGTCCCTTCTGTGTCTCACTTTCCCACTCTCCTACAGGTGTTTCATGGGATAATTTCTCAAACTGTTTGGATTCAAATCCTTGCCCCTGACTCTGCTTCTTAGGGAACCTAGCTGAAGACACCTTCTCTTTCTAGGCAAGATGCACTTGGATTCTTTTCATCACAGGGAGGTAGGAATTGCATCAGGACCTAGCCACAAGAGAATAAAGGAACAGCTACTCCCTCCCGGTGCAGTGCCAGGCAGGTGTCAGGTGTTACCTGTGCTGCTCCTGTGTCACAAAGGATGAGCTTCTTCACTGTCTGAATAATCCTGGGTCCCAGAGCAGGCATGATACCCTTCACAATATCACAAGAAGAGGGAGTAAATGCTCACCCCTAGCCAGGCCTCTCTGTCAGTGTGTGTATGTGGGAGAGGGCATTTAAAACCCTGTTGGGTTTTTTTTTGGCTCAGTATACAAAACATTTTTCAATGATGACACCCAGATACAATTATCTTACCACTGAGGGGACGAGTTTCTACCCTTCTCTTAAGGGATTCTAAAGCCAGCAGGCATGATTTCTAAAGGAACTTTAAGCAGGAGCAAAGCTTAGCTGACCATACATGTGTGTGTCTCAGGTGGCATACCGGGGTCTTGTACAACCTGGGAACAGTGTTCATAGATCTCCAATGCCAGTTGTTCTCATTTAATGGAAAGTCATTACCCAGAGTCCAGGAATGTCAGGCCCCTGCAAGGGATTTTCCTATGGCCTGTCATCACAGATACCTCTCTTGGTAGGCTTTTGCTGCAGCAGTGCTTCATCACAAACAGCCCCAGAATTTCAGGGATGTTTAATCAGCTGTTGTTCAGCCCCGATGTCTATGTGTTAGCTGATCTTGGCTGGGTTTGGCTGATGGCACTGCTGCTCTTGGCTGGGCCCACTCAGTCATGAGGGATCAGCTGAACTAGAACAGGGTATGGCCGGAGCAGTTGTGCTTCGTGCGTAACTCGCTCCTCTTGGGGCCAGCAAGTTAGCCTGAATACATTCTTCTTATGCCAGTGTCATAAAGAGGGCAAGGCCAGGCCAAACACTTTCCAAACCTTTGATTATGTTCTGTCTGCTGACATCTCACTGGCCAAAGCAAGTTAAATGGCTAAGCCCAAAGTCAGGTATGGGGATGCACTCTCCAACATGGAGGCGATGGGGAGGGAGTAAATATTTTAAACAATGGTCTAATCTACTATGCCTACCAATGAGCACAATGGCTGCACGGATCCAGTGCCGTAGTGGGCACACAGAGCCTAGCACAGCGCCTGGCATATAGCAGGAGCTTGTAATGATGCCAGGCAGACTGTGCCAACTCCTTTTTCTTTTCCTTCTCTCCTGCAGGCTTTCACCAGTTCTCGGGATGCCCATAGGGATGGGTGAAGCCCGCCTGGCCTGTGGTGCTTCCCAGTGGCCGTCATCTCACTAGGGCCCCACAGTGGCATTAGGATGCACCTCTCTGCGGTGTTCAACGCCCTCCTGGTGTCGGTGCTGGCGGCGGTCCTGTGGAAGCATGTGCGACTGCGTGAGCATGCAGCTACGCTGGAGGAGGAGCTGGCCCTCGGCCGACAGGCCACAGAGCCAGCCCCAGCGCTGAGGATCGACTACCCGAAGGCACTGCAGATCCTCATGGAGGGTGGCACACACATGGTGTGCACAGGCCGCACACACACAGACCGCATCTGCCGCTTCAAGTGGCTCTGTTACTCCAACGAGGCCGAGGAGTTTATCTTCTTCCATGGCAACACCTCTGTCATGCTACCCAACCTGGGTTCCCGGCGCTTCCAGCCAGCCCTGCTCGACCTGTCCACCGTGGAGGACCACAACACCCAGTACTTCAACTTCGTGGAGCTGCCTGCTGCTGCCCTGCGCTTCATGCCCAAGCCGGTGTTTGTGCCAGATGTGGCCCTTATCGCCAACCGCTTCAACCCCGACAACCTCATGCATGTCTTTCACGACGACCTGCTGCCACTCTTCTACACCCTGCGGCAGTTTCCCGGCCTGGCCCACGAGGCACGGCTCTTCTTCATGGAGGGCTGGGGCGAGGGTGCACACTTCGACCTCTACAAGCTGCTCAGCCCCAAGCAGCCTCTCCTGCGGGCACAGCTGAAGACGCTGGGCCGGCTGCTGTGCTTCTCCCATGCTTTTGTGGGCCTCTCCAAGATCACTACCTGGTACCAGTATGGCTTTGTCCAGCCCCAGGGCCCGAAAGCCAACATCCTGGTCTCAGGCAATGAGATCCGGCAGTTTGCACGGTTCATGACAGAAAAGCTGAACGTAAGCCACACAGGAGCCCCTCTAGGCGAGGAGTACATTCTGGTCTTTAGCCGAACCCAGAACAGACTCATCCTGAATGAGGCAGAGCTGCTGCTGGCACTGGCCCAGGAGTTCCAGATGAAGACAGTGACAGTGTCCCTGGAGGACCACGCCTTCGCTGATGTCGTGCGACTGGTCAGCAACGCCTCCATGCTGGTCAGCATGCATGGGGCCCAGCTGGTCACCACCCTCTTCCTGCCCCGTGGGGCAACTGTGGTAGAGCTCTTCCCATATGCTGTCAATCCCGACCACTACACTCCCTATAAGACGCTGGCCATGCTGCCTGGCATGGACCTCCAGTATGTAGCCTGGAGGAACATGATGCCGGAGAACACAGTCACACACCCTGAGCGGCCCTGGGACCAGGGGGGCATCACCCATCTGGACCGGGCTGAGCAAGCCCGTATCCTGCAAAGCCGTGAGGTCCCACGGCATCTCTGTTGCCGGAACCCCGAGTGGCTCTTCCGAATCTACCAGGACACCAAGGTGGACATCCCATCCCTCATTCAAACCATACGGCGCGTGGTGAAGGGCCGGCCAGGACCACGGAAGCAGAAGTGGACAGTCGGCCTATATCCAGGCAAGGTGCGGGAGGCACGGTGCCAGGCGTCAGTGCATGGCGCCTCCGAGGCCCGCCTCACTGTCTCCTGGCAGATCCCATGGAACCTTAAGTACCTGAAGGTGAGGGAGGTGAAGTATGAGGTGTGGCTGCAGGAGCAGGGGGAGAACACCTATGTGCCTTACATCCTGGCCCTGCAGAACCACACCTTCACTGAGAACATCAAGCCATTCACCACCTACCTGGTGTGGGTCCGCTGCATCTTCAACAAGATCCTCCTGGGACCCTTTGCAGATGTGCTGGTGTGCAGCACGTAGCGAGCGGGCCACAGCCCGGCCTCGGGAGGGTGGCTTCTGCAGTTCAGCATCCCTGGGCCCGTTAATCCCACTGTGGAGACTTCTGGGAACTGTCTATTTATTGAGCAGGCCTGCCCCAGGCCTGTGCCTCCACGTCATCTTGTTGCCCCGGGGGTGTGGTGTCACAGCACTCCTCTTTGTCCTAGAGATACGGGAGCCGACTTCCCCTTCTCCCATCCTGAACATTTGTACCCCTGGAGAAGTTCCTTAGCAGGGCGGAGGAAGAGGAGAGGAGGAAGGAAAGAAAGAATCACAAGGAACCTCTGGCTAGGTGATCCTGATGTTTCCTACTGAGTTTTTCTGGTATCCAGATTTCTGGAAACCGAGTAATCATGTACTGTTTGATTGGGTGGTTCATCTGCTTCCATCCCAGTGAAATTTACCTGTAGCCCAGTTAAGGGTGTGTTTGGAACAGTCATTAAATGATTCTAAGCATCTTGGTCAAGTCTTCTTATTGGATGGGAGGAAGGGGAGCCGGTCTTCAAAACCCAGGTGCCCTTTAATCTTGATTGTTAACTACGGAGACGTGGCAATGGGAAAGCGTCCAGGATGGCAAAGTGAGCAAGCTGGTTGGATTTCATCTTGACTAGCTGAGCTAATATCACAGTTCCACCTACATGGGATAAAAGCCTAGAAGTAGGTAGGAGAGGGCAGAGGGGAGAAAGAGCTGTATCTACCATGAGTTTTTCTTAGGCTCAACTAGACATTCAGATTTGCAAGACCTGGACAGACCACACCTGGCGTCAGAGTTTCGTAGAAGGGTGGAGATAGATGCTCAGCATGCCAGCAGGGCCATGTCAGCAGTTCCCTTCCACACGAGCAGTCCTCACATCAGTAGTTCTGAGGGCCATCTTGATTCAGAAGCCCATGTCCCATAGGAGTTAACGTGTTTTCAACAACCCACAATCAGAGTTCCCAGGGTACCTCAAGGGACATGCCCAGTTACGAATTTCTGCACTTGGGGAAGCCTAAGGCCATGCTTTCTTACCAGATGGTATAGCTTATTCTTTGTCCTTCCAGCCCAGGTGTAGCTTATCAATCAGAGGTCAAAAACTCCCATGGGCAGTTTGGCCTAATACCGCACCTGACATCCAGCTAACTGGCTTGTCTGACTTCCCTGGGAGCAGAGCTAGAAAGTTAGCCCAAGATCAAATCTGTCCTGAAGAAAGAGGAGTTTTGGCCTTTTATTGTTGGGGAGACGTGCTGCAGGTCTGACTCCTGTAAGGGGCAGAGGGAAAGAAGCCAGGGAGAGGAGGTGGAGCCTAGGCTGTAGCTCAGTGCTGAGAACCTCTCAGCAGGCTGATTAGGGAGTTCTTGAGCCAAAGGTGTCCATTAGATAAGTATCCCTCCCCCCGCCCACCACCCAGTGCTAGTCGTCACCTGGGAGCTGCAGTGGGAAATGTGGCCTCAGCATCAGTACTTGGTGGATTCAGCATGGCAGCTGGGCCATCCCCTTGTTCTCTGCTGCAGGAGATCTGAATGGTGCATTTTCATGGTCGCCATGGATCTTTATGACATTCCTTTTACCCAGAATATCTTTCTCCCTAACTGTAGTGTCCATCTGCCACCACCATAAACTGCCATGAGAACCCACACATCAAGACTCAGCTCAAAGCCAGAGATCTCAGACACTGCTGGGGCTGGGGGAGTGAAATGGTACAACCCCTTGGAAAACCATTTGGCGGTTTTTACTAAAGCTGAGCACTTAGTTGCCCTATCTCTCAGCAATTCCACTTCTTGAGATATACCCAAGAGAAATGAGTGCTTATGTCAGCAAAAAGACATGTCTTCAAATGTCCATGGTTCTACTCTTAATGGCCAAACACCATAAACAATTCAAGTGTTCATCAACAGGTATATTCATACAATGGACACGACAATTTTAAAAAGAATGAAGTGAATGTCAGACAACATTGAGTAAAAGAAGGCAGACCCAAAAGAATACTTACTGTGTGATTCCATTTGTATGAAGTCCTAGAACAGGAATACAAACATAGCAATGGAAGTCAGAATGGTGGTTACCGGGAAGGGAGGTAAAGACTGGGATGGACACAAGTGGGTTGTGTGTTGGCAACATTGTGGTCTGGATGGTGGTTGCACCGTGGACATTGAGGAAAGCCACCATCTTGCTTACACGGCACATTAGTGCATTCACTCACCTCTGTGCTTTCTGTACGGCACACCTTGATTTAAAAGGAAGACCACTTAGCCCAAGGGCCAGCTCTCTTGAAAACCCAGTTTGTCACACCCACAAAGCCTTACCCCTGCTGGCCCCGCCACTGTCTCCCGGGAAGCACTTACCTCTCCATGAGGCATTGCTCACAGGCTGGGAGCTCAGTGAGGGTTTGTGTCATGTGGGTCACAGCCAAGTCAATGAATGGTTCCTTGGCTCAATGAATATACGTATCTCTGCCTTTGTCCAAACTTTTTTACAAATTGGGAATCTGCTTTATGTGAAACTTTGCCCCCCCCCCCTTTTTTTCCTCTAACATTATGACATGACCACTGCCATGTCACTGACAACTACTCTTTGGAAACAAGACTGGTTAGCTAGAGAATGTTGTGTACAGTCACTAGGAGATTAACCTTCTTCCCCCAGGCTCCACGGAGGAGCTGGATCCATGCCCAGCAGCCCAGGCCACCCCTTGACAGCACTAAGTAGTAGCAGCATTTTTTCTTTTGCCGCTGCTGCTGTTTAAAAAAACCATTTACTGGCGTTTATGTTGAAATACACAGATCTTCAGTGTAGAGTTACATGAATTTTGACACATACATACATCAATGTAACACACACATCCCTACACAATAGAGACCATCTCCATCATCTCCATATTCATAGGGGGATGAATGTATAAATAATCTCTTATGACTCCTATACACACACACACACAGGAGTGATTAAGAGCTTACGTAACATCAAGGGCATTTACATTTCTCTATCCTGTTTATTATGAATCTGCATCTTAACCATCAAAGAGTCAGGTGAAGGGAAGAGCACAAGAGAGAGCTGAGGTCTGGGATATGCAGACAGCTACTAAGCCAAAGTCTGTCACAAGTAACCCAGTGGCTCCCGGGGCCAGAGCTCCTCAGCCCTTGGCTTCTGCTCCTCTTCCCCCTGACTTCCGCCGTAAGTCCACTCTGAAACCATCCTGCTGGCTGTAGGTGGGGTGGCAGCAGGGGCGTGCCACATCTGGGCAGGGGGGCCACGTGATAACTTAAACCCATAAGGAATGCCTCAGGTGTTCCTCAGCCCCTGACCAGCCTCCAGCTGTTCCAATCAGCCACAGCCCGATATAGTCAGGCTGTCCAGGTGCCCAACAGTCCATGTGGCCTACAGCTGACGGAAGACCTAGTTAAGCCAGGGTTTCCACCCTTCAGGACAGGAGGGCAGTTTCAGGCCTCCAAGTAGTCCTTTTCCAGATGCAGGGAAGGACAGAAGGCAGGCAGCCTCCTGCTGCCACCACTGGTCTCTGCAGAAGTGCAGCCCTGCACCCTCCCAGTCCAAGTGATGGTGGTGATGATGGCCTGGCTAGGCCCCTGCAGTCAGCACCAGAGGCAGCGAACCAAGGCTGCATTGACCTGTGGACCGGCACTGTGGGCCTCCCTTCAGGAGGGTACAGGTTGTGGGGCCCAGGTCCCACCGCAGAAGCAGCACAAAGCCAGCCTCGCAGTCCGCTCTAGCCACACTGAGCCTATGGGAAAGCAGGTGGGCAGAGTGAGTTACCTTAAAGGGATGTGGTCTGAAGCCTCCTGTGTCATTTCTGTTTCCATTATGTTTATATATGAATTTCTGAAAGCCAAATAAATTCTAATTAACATTTTAAAAAACACACCCCTTCCAAACAGCAGCATAGTCAGCTATGTTTGTCCTTTAACCAAAGGAGTTTCATTTCTCAAAGAAAAAAATTCATGAAGTCACACACAACTAATTTAGAATTTGAGATAATTCTATCCTGGATCCTGGGAATAAAAAGTACAAGAAGATGTAATCTTTGCCTTCTGGGAGCTTACATTTAGTGGAAATAATCAAATGATGCGTTTTTGAGTGTTGTACTTTCAGACTTTTGACTGGTTCGGGTAGGTCAGCCTTTTCCTAGGGTTGCTAAATTTAGCAAACAAAAGTAGGGGACACCCAGTTCAATGTGAATTTCTGATAAACAATGTTTTGCAATACTACCTTTTCCAACTAATGGAAAATGGGGGTGGGGGTGGATTACTGTATAACTGTGAGGTTAATATCCCCCAGTATCCCCAAATCATCCCCATTTTCCAAGTTCAAATATAGAGACACTGTTGGAGAGGGAAGACTCAACCATGCCTCCACTAAAATAAGAAACAGCAACAATACCAAATGCCAGCAATCATGCAGAACAACTGGGTTTACATTCATTGCTGGTAAGAATGTAAAATGGTACTCTGTGAAATAGATGAGCAGTTTCTTAAGAAATTAAACATGTACTTATCCTATGACTCAGAAATTGGACTCCTGGGCATTTACCCCAGAGAAATGAAAATGATGTTCACACAAAAGCCTGTACACAAATGTTCCAAGCAGATTTGTTTGCAATAGTCAAGAACTGAAAATGACCCAGATGTCCTTCAATGGGCAAATCGTTAAACAAACCGTGGCACATCTGTACCACGGAATACTACTCAGCAACAAAAGGGATTGGGTTACTGATACATCGACAACTTGGATGATCTCGAGGACATTGTGCTGAGTGGAAGAAAAGCCAACCTCAAAAGTTTACATCCTGGGTGGTTCCATTTATGTAACATTCCTCTTGAAATGAGAAAATTTTAGAAATGGAGAACAGATTTGTGGTTGCCAGGGATTAGGAATGGGAGAGAGTGAAAGGGGTAGGTGTGACTATATAGGAGTGCAGGAGATCTTTGTGGCAATGAAACAGTTCTTTATCTTGATTGCCGAGGTGTTTGATGAGTGTACACGTGATAACAGGACTGTGGAATCACACATATTGTACCAATGTCAAGTTCTTGGTTTTGATATCACACTACAATTAAGGAGGATGTAACTACAGGGGAATCTAGGTGAAGGGTACACAGGACCTCCCTGTACTATCTTTGCAACTTCTGTGAATTTATGATTTCTTCCAAAACAGAAAGTGTTTAGCAAATCCTTGGAAGGGCTGGGGGAGTGTGCTCTAGAGTCAGCCTCAAGGAACAATTCTGCAAACGCCGCAACCCCAGCGGCTGCTGCTGTGGCTGTGAGTTCAAGAACCACAAATGGAGCTGGGATGTAGGGATGAGGATGCTGTTACCAGTGTCACAACCACCTCTCAACCATCACAAAGCTGGTGACTGGGCACTGGAATCATAGTCCAGCCCCACTCTGCCAGCCTCGCACCCTTGGGACCCAGAAAGCTGGCAGGTGGATACTGAAGCCTGCTCTAGAACACCTCTCATCTCCACCACTTTGCCTGTGAACTGAAAATAGCTAAAAGGCACAGGAGGACGTCCATACAGGAAGACAGCCCTCCCAGGAGAGCATCTGAAAGGTAGAGTCTAATTTGCATCCAGAGCCCAGCTGCAAGGGAGCCTGGGTAATGGAGTGTGCAGCATTTCAGTCTCAGCAGTGCAGGAGGCTCCGTAGAAAGAGGGTGGGGTGGAGGTTGGGCAGCCCAATCCCTGACATTCACCATGGTCACCCACCAGAACTAGGTGTGCCTTCATGTGGGCAGCAGAACTTCCATGTGGGCAGGGCAGAGAAAGGATGCATCCATTCATTCCCGATGTGAAAATCATCCAAGATGCCTGGGATCCTACCCCACTGTTGTGTGTGGGTGTGTGTTTTAAATGAAGCAGCAGTCGTGAGAACCAGGCAATCAGATGTCCAAGAAGCAGGGCACCCTTAGCATTCCCTTTAGGCACGGCTTCCCGGGTCATGCTCCTCATACCCAAGGTGATGCCCAGCGCACTACTCACTTGACACATGGACACAGGGAGGGCAAGGCCTTGTGTCCTGTTGTTATGCAGAGTCTGTGGTATACAATGATCCATGGCAAATGTGGCTGGGAACACACACACAGGAGACTGTAAAAATCCATATCCTCATATCCATCAGCTTTAAGTGACTTTACCTGTACCTACACTTTGAGGGTCCCTGGACCTCCATTCCCTCGGGCACTAGGGACCTTCCAGAGCTCACCCAGCTTAGCCTGCTCTGGGTCAGGGGACATGCCTGTGTTGGACCTATCACTCCACCTTCTACTCTCTCCCTGCGCCTGCCTCAAAAGGCCAGATGTTCCCTAGGAATCCTTACGAGGAGCTAGGTCCTACAGTGGAATTTTGGACACTAGCAGTAGGTCAGCAGGGCCAAGTTAGACTTTCCTAGCATTTCTCAGATCACACCTCACATGTGGCTCCTTCTTCATCTACAAGTAAGCCTGCTGCTTTCTTGCAGGCCAAGCCCCTCCCATCACCAGCACCCCTCCAACCAACACCACCACTGGGGTTCCCTGGGCCTCACTCCACCATCTCCCCAAGAGGTGCTTCCTCCTCTGCCCCACAGCCTCCCAGAGTCCTGCAGTCCAGCACTCTCCCCTACCCAGCCTCCTCCAAGTCCACTGGACCCATGACCCCTACTGCTATTTTCCTGCACAAACTGGGTGCTGCTACCTCTGCTGCTGTGTGAGATGTGTCGAACCCTGAGTTTCCACCTAGAGACACTTTCCTCTCTGGTTACATTGCCTTGGAGACTCAGTGATTCTTCCCTGGTTGCTTGGACAAAACCACCCCATGTGCCCTGCCCAGAGGTCCCAGAGGCTGAGCTCTCAGGCACCCCAAAAGTCTTCAGTGCCTATACCCAAATGCCATATCTCCAGCCCCCCCAAATGAGCACCCCTGAGCAATGCTAACCAGAACCCAAGATAGTTCAGGAGAGGCCTCAGGCAGCACTTTTGCTGGTCCAGGGTTGGGAGAGTGAGGCAACAGAGGAGGAAGAACTCCACAGTTCCTCGGAGAGATCATAAGAAATCCCCCTGGGCCTCCTCCCCATTGAAGAGACCTTGGGGCAGAGTAGGTGCATGTATGAGGGGAGGAAAGACCAGTGTTGGTAGCAAGGCAGGCTTCAGAGCCAAAACCTCCTGCCTGGGCAAAAGGAAAATGGGTAGTCCAGGAGTGGGATGGAGGAAGTCTACCTGAGCCGGCCAGCGCACCTCAGAGGGTCAGGTGGTGGCTGTTTACTCACCCACAAGCCCAGGCCAAGTGAAAATATCTCCAGATATTCACAGAGGTCTCTCCTGCATTTCTGTGTAGGCAGAGATCTTCCTTTGACCCCCTTTTGCCAACAGTGCTGTGTCTACCCTCCCAGGCTTTCTGGATCCTCAGTTACAGGAGACGTGCTTACCATACACAACACCAAGACACAGACAGTGACAGCCAGACGGAATATGGAAGACTGGGCCTGTCCCCAAACATCTGGAACGTGGGGCCACCACAGCATGGCCTCTTACTCCTTCCAAATTCTACGTTCTCTGTGGGAAATTTGCTTGATAATAATTGTTGAATAAGTGAATGAATGAATGAATGTAAGAAGGAAGGAAGAATGCTATAGTGGTTGGGATCAAGGGCTCTGGAGTCAAACAGACCTGGGTCCAAATCCCAGCTCCACTAGTTACCTGCTGTGTGACCTTGGGCAAGTGACCCAGCCTCTCTGAGCATTAGTTTCCTTATCTGTCAAGTGGGAACAATAATGCCTACCTTGTGGAGTTGTGAGAGTTTGAGATGAGGAAGTATCTAAAGCTTCTGGCATGGTGTGAGACCACTGTAAATGTTCAGAACATGCCAGGTGGTGCTTATGGCTGTCTTAGAGTGAGCCTCCTCCCTCAGACAAGCTCAATGCTGCCCATTCACAAGGCAATGCAAGGGTGACATGTTCCAGTCAGGGATGCAGGGACAGGCTTCTCACAAGCAGAGTGGTTTATCGTTCCCTTCATACCTTTTGAAACATCATGTGGCCTGGGCATCCCCTCATCCCACACCACCTGCTTCCGCCACCAGCCCCTTTGGGGTAAGCTACAGCTCCTGGCAGCTGCCTCCCTGGAGTCACCCAGGCGCTCCTGTTGAGGAACAATGACCATATTTCTCTCCACCAACAGGGGGCAGCATTTTCTGCCTGGGATTCCTGCAAGGAGCTGGTGTGGCTTCCCCACCCAGCTGTCTTCCCTAAGTGGACCTGAAATCTGGAGACCCCTCTGGCATTCCTCAGGGGGACCATCCTTTCCAGCAGCTCTCCAAAGCAAAGAGCCCTGAATTGTAGCATTTACTGATTTCCATGGTATAAATACTCCTACCGTGGCAGATTCCAGGCCACCAGTGTGACATCACTGAATGCAGAGTTGGAAAGAAATGCATAGTAGTGCACACTTACACAGTGTTTCCACTGTACAGATATACGATAGATGTAAATAACCTCGAGATCATAGATGATAGCAAAATATAGTAAAATAATTGTGAGTGGTATATTTTGAATACTTATTACTTCTGTTTCAATGTAATTTATTTAATGGTAACTATATATAGGTTTTTTTTTCTCTTTTTTAATACCCTTCAATTGGGATATGCTTTTTTTAAAAAAATAATGAGGTGGGGCCTCGCTATATTGCCTAGTCTTGAAATACTGAGCTCAAGGGATCCTCCTACCTCAGCCTCCCAAGTAGCTAGGATTACAGGCATGCGCTACCACACCCAGCATATAGTTTAATTTTTTAAATAATGGCTGTGCTTTACAACATAAGCTCTTAAAAGCCGATATGAACAGACTACAGTATTTCACTGTGGCAGGCTGAAAGAATGGCCCTCCAAAGAAATATTCACTTCCTACTCCCCAGAATCTACAATTATTACCTTAAATGCAAAAGACTGAATATTATTTTATTTGGTGAAAGTGATATCTAAAAATTCTGAGAGGAGGCTCTTACCCTGGATTATCCAGGTGGGCCCTAGATCTAATAACAAGTGAAGTGTCCTTGTACGAGCAAGGCCGCAGGAGATTCGACACAGACACACATGGAGTGGAGAAGGCAATGTGAAAACAGAGGTGAGGATTGGAGTGATGCAGCCACAAACCAAAACACAAAACAAGACCAGGCGTGGTGGCTCACGCCTGTAATCCTAGCACTTTGGGAGGCCGAGGCGGGTGGATACCTGAGGTCAGGAGTTCAAGACCAACCTGACCAACATGGAGAAACCCCATCTCTACCAAAAATACAAAATTAGCCAGGTGTGGTGGCACATGCCCGTAGTCCCAGCTACTTGGGAGGCTGAGGCAGGAGAATCACTTGAACCTGGGAGGTGGAGGTTGCAGTGAGCTGAGATGTCGTCATTGCACTTCAGTCTGGGCAATAAAAGTGCAACTCCATCTCAAAACAAACAAACAAACAAAACAGGAGGAATGCCAAGCAGCCAGCACATGCTAGAAGCAGCATGCGACAGATTCTCTCCAGAGCCTCAGGTGGCAGCACGGACCTGCCAACACCTTGATTTTGACTCACCCCCAGAACTATGGTTTTGAACCACCCATTGGTGGTAGATTGTCATGGCAGCCTCAGAAAACAGTTACAGGCCTGACGCTTCTTCTCACATGGACCTCAGGTATTTGTCTTGTCCTTAAGCAAACCAAAACCAATGGCTGCCTTCTTTGCAGAGATTTCTTCCTTTGGATTAAAAGCTGGGTTAAACTCCTATCCCTCCTGAGTCTTCCTATCAGTCTCCAAACTCTCCTTTTGGAGGGACTTACATAGTTCAGGTTTTGCTAGAATAAGCTGTTTGCTTAGTTCTCAAATACATTATAGAATGATTCCATCACAATTTCCAAATTGCCTGGCATTTTCATAAACTCCAGAAAGGCTCCACCTTTTCCTTAACAGCAAAGACTTGAAAAATGTTATGCCTGGACCGGCAGTGCCAGTAGTACCTGGAACTTGATAGAAATACAGATTCTCAGGCCATGCCCCAGGCCCACTGAGTCAGAAATTCTGAGGGTGGGGCCCAGCAATCTGTGTTTCAACAAGATCTCCAGATGATTCTGATGCTGGCTCAAGTTCGCAGCTGCAGCCACAGACGGATGGTTTCAGAGTCTGCTCAGGCTCTCAGACTCAGCAGCAGGCCAGGGGACCCGGGATGATGTCTGAGAGTTGGGGTGGAGCTAGCCCAGAGCTCCTGCACTGAGGAGGTTGCTCAGGACTCCACGCATGTGAGCTGCACACTGCAGGAATTAGAGCACAAGGAAGAGACCAGCTCCTGCCAGGAGGGGCAGACCCTCCAGCCTGGGTGGAGCCCTGCCATCCAGATGGCTTAGGCTATGGGAACTTCTGCCCATTCTTCCCACTGCCATTCTCGTCTGTCGGAGCACTCGCTCTCTGGATCAGCCACAAGCTCTCTGGTGCCTTTGAAACAGAGTGCCTGGAGGTGCGGACAGAGGAGCAGAAGCACTCATGCTTCCTACTTCCACTCAGTTGATAAGAGTCTGCCCAGCACGGGCCTACAGTATGGCAGAAGTCAGTTAAACCTCAGCCCACTGAGGCACGTGGGCCAGCTCCTCACATCCCCTCCAGCCTCATGGGGGATGAACGGGCCAAGAGGCTGCTTGGCTTCCTTCCAATCTCCTGGCTCCCAACCCAACTCAGGGAACCCGCGTCTGACATTCCACTTAGGGTGGGGGCCGTGGCTAGGGGAGGAGGAGCATCGCATTCACCCCTCCAGGGAAGAGCCATTGCCTGCATCCTTGGCCAGGCCTTCCTGTCCCTGGATTTCAGGATCCTTGTCTGCAGAACAGAGGGGTTTGAGCCAAGTCAGGATGGCTCAAAGTGCATCTTGAGGAATGCTGACAGATGTTACTTAACGCCTCTGTGCCTCATCTGTAAAACGGAGATAACAACAGCAATACCAAGGCCACAAAAAAACAAAAGAAGGGCTCTTTGACAAAAGCTTAGGAAGGGCTGCACTGAACAGGGCGGTAGCCTCAGGATCACAGAGCCTTCAGATGCTGCGGTGGCCACATGGCCAAGATGCACCACACCCAGAGCCTCCACCTTGGAAACTTCTGAAGTCAAAGATCTCAGGATCCCTGAAGCATCTGTCCAGTATCACAGGTTAAAATCTGCTGCTCACATCTGTGTGGCCTCAGGCAAGCCACCTCTTTCTTTTCCCTCCCCGCTACCTCTGTCGTTCGTTCCTTATCTGTAGGGTAACCATAATCAAATTGAGGTTGTTGTAAGTCATTCATAAAATAATCTGTATAAAGCCCGTAGTATGACTTATTACAGGTCTGTCCAGAATCCCATACTCAAACCCTGGGGGCCAGATGTGATTCAGAATTCTGAATCTTTCAGATTTAGAAAGGTAATATGGTGCACATGCCGTGCATTATGCAGTACCCTCAGCAGAGTCTGAGGGTACACCCAATAACAAAACACATCACTATTTCTGCAGTAAGTTGTATAAGTATTCACACTGAGTGGGACATGAGTTTTGGCATCAAACATACAAAAAAGCTTTTGATTTTCATGCTCTCGGGAATTGTTGGAATTGCATCTAGAAGGTTGTGAACCTATGTTACTATCATCAGCTCCTCCAGCTTGGAAACCATCATTTTTCTTGGAACAGCCCATTCAGCTGGGGATGCAGGAGGAGCAGGTTGGACCTGGGGTGAGGCCTGTCTGGCAGCACGGAGGCTGGCAATCATGATTGCCTCAGCAGAGCCTCTGAGGCCGGTTTGCCTGAAGCGGAGCAGAACCCCCACCCCACCCCACCCACTGCAGACCCATGGCAGCTCCAACCCTACAGACTCTTGTAAGGTTAGTGGGAACATCCTATTTCCAGCTGTTTGCTTCACTTGGCACATGGTTCTCATTCCAGAGGGAACAGCTGGGTGAACAGCAAGCACTGAGGTGAAGAGGCTTTCTTGAAAAGGATAAAAGTGGATGAAGTTTCCAGTTTGCAGGAAAGACACAGCTAATAGATTAGGCAGACTTTAACAAGCAAAGAGCCAAATGCATGTGAATGTGCTTGACCAGGAGTTGCAGTTTGCGGCTCCCCGGTCCAGAGAACCAGCCCTGCCACATCATTAACAGAAAGTTCTTCTGCTAATCCTTCTGAATCCAAAGGAATTAACAGAAGAGGAACTGTCAGGGTGGCTAGGCTGGGCAGCGTGGTGGGAAAAGTGGTGGTCTTGGAGGCGAGACTTGCTAGCACAGTTCCTGCTGGGTTTGAAGTCCCACCCTTCTACCTACAAGCTGGGTGACCTCAGGTATGTTATTTAACCCCTCTGTGCCTCATCTGTAAAATGAAGATAGTAACAATCACACTTCCCCATGTGGTTGCTGTGAGGTTAAAAGCTTTGATCCATGTAAACCACCTATCCTAGGGAGCCTGTCCTTCTCCCAACCCCAGGGAGGAAGAGGTCAGTGTTGATGGGAGTGCCCGGAAATGGTGTCCTTGCCAGATAAGCTAAGGAGGGAGAGCTGACCCTATGCCACAGTGCTACAAGTGGTTGCACTGGGCAGGCTGAGAGGGGCCACTCCATATCTGCCCACATGGCCCCCGTCTGTGCTGAGTAGACCTGTTCACGTCAGCACACAAAAGGGCTTGGTGCAAGCTGGGGCCTTGCTCACTGACAGGAAGAGTCTGGCATGGTCTTTTCAAAGAGAAACTCTACACACACACACACACACACACACACACAAAACCAGGCAACCCTGCCAGGCAGATTTCCCCTCCTTTCTTAGGCGGCCACCTCTGCCCCATTTCAGTGTAAAGGAAATCTGCTCGCCGGATGTGGCTCAGTTTGCCTGCTCTTCAAGGTGCTGGGCCACTGCATTCACCTGGATTACCAGCTAACTTTGTTTAATCCTCACAGCCAGGCAGTATGGAAATCAACAAAGACCACCCAAGGGAGAATAGACAGAGGCTTGCTATGGCAAGGGGGTCAACACCATCACTTGCATTTGGCAGGGACTCCGAGACAGGCAGGGACTGGGAAAGCTTTATAGTGAGAAAGAAAAGGAAGGCTCCAGGTGCACCCTGATTGGAGGCTGCTGGCACGAGAGACACTGGAGGAGGGCAAACTAGAAGTGGGGCATCCTAAGTGATTGATTAGGGGAGCATATTTGGCTTTCTCTGATTGATCCTGAGTTGGAAGTAGGGACAAAAGTAAGAAAGCTGGCAGTCACTGACTAGTTCCTCACCCTACTGGGCAGATGCTACAGACATTGTGGTTGGTTCTCTGAGCTGCTACAGAGGTGGTGGGTAGAGTTTTATTATTATATGTAGTTTGGTCATTGTCCACTTGCATGTTCAGTCTCTCGGTGGTGAGACAGGATTAGATCTGTTTTATTTCAAAGGGGCTGTTTAAGTCACAAAGTAGAATGAGCCTCATCCTGATGTGAGAGCCCCAACTCTGCTTTGCAATGAAATGTTTCTTTGTATTCCTTTCTCCTTGACATTTTCTAGGATGACAAGTGTCTCACTCCCACCTCTGGCTGAGTGTAGGTCTACCAGGCAGAAGGCAAAGCAGAGACTGTTAAACAGAAACTGGTTGAGGCCTGGAGGAGCAGCATCACTTGATAAGGGTATCCTTGGAAAGAAGTGAGAACACAGGAAGAAGAGAGGAGAAAAGACAAAAAATCAAAGTCAAAAAAACATTGGTGACCTTAAAAGAAATGCCTGAACTCTCTAAATCCAAACTCCCTTTTCCAAGGGCCTGAGTCTTGCCCAGGACACTTCTACATTTCCACGCCCACTGAATATGCCAGGCATGTTGGTTTATTGCAGGCCCCTGCTACCTATCTCCTACAGTAGGTTGTAAAAGATCTAGCAAAAGGCACAGGGCCCAGATGGTTTTATGGGAGAGTGCTATAAAACTTTTGAGGAATAAATGGTTCTTATTTAAACTGTTACAAAGCATTAAAAAGATAATATAATTCTGAATTTATTTTATGAGGTATGTTTAAATTTAATAGTAAGACAGCCATGGAGTGCCCAAAAAAGAAAACCTTATGAATGTATATACAAAGATTATAAATAAAATATTTGCAAGTTAAATTCTGCAGTCCCCAAAATACTAACATACCTCAGCCAGATAGGTTTATTCTGAGAATGTAAACATTATTCAGCATTAGAAAATAAAGGAGAAAAACTAAATGCCCAATATATATTGAAAAGGGCATTTAATAAAATTCAATCCCCATTCTTGATTTTTGAAAAATTATTTTAGTAAGCTAAGAATAAAAAGAAACTTCCTTAACTTGATGAAAGATATTTATCAGAATGATTTCATTAAACCTGACAAAACTTAGTAGAAACCACAGAGGTGTTCCCATTAAAGTCTGGAATAAGATGTGGATGCCTACTATTGTTGCTCTCCAGAAAGCTCCCAACCTAAGTAATAAGACAATATAAATAAATGAGAGGAGTACACAAACACTCTTGTGAAATACAAATGTAAAATTATCATTATTTGAAAGTATTATTTTCTACTTAAAAACTATAAGATATGCACCTAAAAGTCTATCTAGAAAAATCTAATCAAGAAAAAGAACTCATTCTCAATAGGAGTAAAAATTACAAGCTAACTTTAAAATGAGCTTATTTGTCAAAGAAATCTTTAAAATGTTACTAGAGTTCAGTGGCTCATGCCTGTAATCCCAGCACTTTGGAGGCTGGGATGGGCGGATGCTTTGAGCTCAAGAGTTCAAGACCAGCCTGGGCAATATGGCAAAATCCCATCTCTACAAAACAATACAAAAATTAGCTGGTCGTGGTGGTGTGCACTTGCCATCCCAGCTACTCAGGAGACTGAGGTGAGAGGATCACCCGAGCCCGGGAGGCTGAGGCTGCAGTGAGCTGAGATCTTGCCACTGCACTCCAGCCTGGGTGACAGAGTGAGACCCTGTCTCAATAAACAAAAAAATATTGCTAGAGATTATCAAAGAATAGGTGGATTGATAAACCAAGAATAGGTGGATTGATAAATCTGAATGAGAGCACTCAATATTCAAATAAGTCAGATTCCCACTAATTATAAATTCAATATAATCACAACCAAAACACCAATGGGACTTTGAGGATAATAGGAGAGGGGTGGCATGCTTCATAGATTGACGTTATCACATGAAAGACAAATGCACAAAAATAGCAAAGGAAAAAAACTAAAGTAGAAGAAAAATATGGGAACTCAGTCTACCAGACAGCAAAAAAGAAAAGAATAAAGTAACTTTAATTAAAACACTGTCATACTAATGCAGGAACTGAAAAATAATATCAGAACACAGTTCACAAATGGACCTCCGTGCATGTGGGAACCTAGTATCTGATAAGAGTATACTTTCACAGCAGTAGAGAAAGAATAGACTATGAAATAATGTTATAGCAACTAACTATCCATTTGAAGGGAAATGAAACTTGTTAGATCCCTAACTCACACCATTCTCTGCTTAAATCCACATAAAATATAGGTTTTATATATGAATTTACAGGGAATATATAAGAAGTATATGAAAATATATAGTAAATACTACATAATATATAAGAAATATTATATAATACTAGAAGAAACACAGGAGATTATTTCAATAATCTTGAAGTGGTGACAACCTTTCTAAGAAGGCATGAAACTCAAAAGACTTAAAGGGAAAGATAAACAAATTTGACTACGTGGAAATTAACATTTTACACATGGCAAAAGACTATAAACAAAGTTAAGAGACAAATGATAGGCTGGAAGAAAACATTTACACCAAGTCAACAGAGAAAAGATTGATTATACTCATTAGAGTCAAAGATTTCCAACAAATTAACAAGCAAAGGGCAAGCATCTTAAAAGAAAAGGACAATGCAGAAAAGAAAATACAAATGTCTGACAAATAAGTAGAAAGATGACTTCATTCATGATTAAGGAAATGCAGTTTTTAAATAGGTTTTCCTCCTAAAAACCAAAAGTCTAAGAATGTTAAGTGTTGGTGAGGGCGTAGAAAAATAATCACTCTCCTACCCTCTTGGGAGAAATGTAAATTGACACCACCATTTCGGACAGCAATTTGGCAGTTTCTTTCAGAATACTGAATGCCCATACCCTTTGCCCCAGAAATCCCTTACGGAAATCTGACTCGCAGAAATATTTGCACGCCACGCAGTCATGTTCACGGCAGCAATGTCTGTAATTGATGAAAACTTGGAGCTACTTAAATGTTCATGATTATGGGACCAGCTAAAGAAAATATGACACATCCCTGCCTTGGAATTTCATGCAGTCACCAATAAAGATTGGGTCAAATCAGATGGCTGATACAGAATATAGTTAATAAAGTAAAAATATAGTGAGTTGACAAACAAAGCATGACCGCACTTTTATTTTTTAATTTGCAAGTAGTGTGACCATGAATAACACACACACACACACACACACACACACTGCTAGAGAGTTTGTGGAACTTATGCTTTTTGTCATATGCTTCCATTATTTATGAACTTGTTTTTACTGAGCATGTATTACTTTTAGACTTTTATAATTTTTTAAACCAAAAAACATAACTGAGTAATAATTGAAAAGTTAAAGTCTATAAAGACAAACACATTATGTGTCGTTTATTAGACCTGAGTCTACTTTCAGCCAGAGCAACCCTGGGCTGCAAGTGCAGTTCTATGAAGATTTTACCTTTATTGGGTTTGTCTCATGTATTGCATGCAGGCACGCACACATGCCACCCACACCTACACACCTCTACACACACACAAAGTTCCCCAGCTCTGCATATGCACGTGCATCACACATTTTTACAGTATCTTGAGCAGCTCCAGAACATTTTTTAATGTATTTGTTGGTGCAGGGGAATAAATAGCCAGAGCCGAGAAAGCAGAAAGGGATGCACTGAGATTGAAAACCCCATGCTACCTCCACCATCCCGGGCAGGTGAAATATCCCATGACATCCTTGTGCCCCTCTGGCTTCTGGCTTTTCCCATTTGTCCTCAAGATGACTGAGCCCAAGAAAATGTGGCCATCAGGATGGATGCTCATTGACTCAGGGCTGGTGTGAGGCTCACGGGTCCTCGTCCCTGAAGAGTGTGAGGTTGTGCTTTCGGATGTGTCCCAGCAGCACCTGTCCTCGCCGCTCCAGGGTCTGGAGGACCTGCTTCAGCCCCTGGGCCCCACCTTGGCTTTCCCAGAACACGGAGTCCATCTGCAGCGACTTAAGCAGCATATTCTGTAGACACCCTGATGCGAGAACCTTCACGGCAGACTCAGGAAACCTGGAGCGAAGGCCCCAGAACCCCATAACAGAAAGAAAAAGCAACAGTGATCTCAGAGAATTTCAATAACAGGTGAAGCCAGATGGCCAGAGCTTGCACAGTTGAGGAACTCTGGCAAAGTCACCCTGCAAACTCCCCAGGCCTGCAGCTGCTATCTCATTAACAGAGGACCCTTTGCCTAGCTCTGCTGTGAAGGCAGGGGATAGACCTTTCAGATGGGTCCCATCCTACAGAGAAGCCAGGTGAAAAAATGCTGCTATCCCAGGCTCCATTTGGCAAATGCAGGGCCAGAAAAAATCCTGGGAAGGCAGAGCTGCCTGCCAAGAGTGAGCAGGGAGGGGTAGACTCTTCAGCCTAGCTCTCCCACCCAGAACAAGGGAAGGACTAGCCTCTCCACACCCTAGCAATGCAGCTAGTATTCTGCAGGCACAGGAGGCCCTCTGGATATTGGGGTAGGCCCTGCCAACTGTGTCCCCTCTCAGCTTTCCCAGGGCTCCCCACCACCACCTAAAGTTCTGATCCAACAGCTTGTCTGATGGACCATGGGCTTCTCAGGGCCATAGTTCAAGGTCCCAAGGTTTGCAGCAAGGCCGTCAGGTCTCAGTCCCGTGAACTTCCACCCGACCCTTTTGACCCTCACCCATCTATGCCCTCCAGCAGCCGAAAGTTCAGCTTGTCCTCAGGGTGCTGAAGGTTGCCGGCGTTATCGATGTAGACCAGGTGAGATGGATTGCTCCTCCGGACCTCAGGGAAGAGGGCGGACAGAGAGAGAGGTGGGTAAGGGTGCAGCTACAGCTGGCACCTATGGACTTGGTCAAGATTAAGGGGCTGAGAGCCCTGAGCTGTCAGTCCCACAGTCCATGCTAACAAACAGTCCTCACAGCTGAGCACTTACTCTATGCTGGGCACTGTGCTAAGTGCTTCCAGGCATCCTGTCAGTTAATTCTCCCAGTAACCTTAGGAAGCGGGCACTAGTGTTAGCCCTATTTTACAGAAATGGTGGCACCTTAAGTTAAGCAATTTGCACAAAATCACACAGCTGGTAAGTAGCTGGGCTGTTTCAAACCTGGACCCATAGGGCTAAGGCAGAGCACCATCTGCTAAATTGCAAGGCCAAAGGACTGATCCTGTTTCGGTGGCTGAAGGGGTGAGGAGCACAGGTGGGAATCGGCAGGTGCCGAGGTAGCCTGCTCCTCAGGGCCATCACTGTGAGAGGCATCACACATGTGCTGCTCACATGTGTACACACTCAGTCACCCCTTTGTGCCACCTGTGCCTATGCACCTGGGCATCCCCCTTAGCATCACTGAGAGCACACAGAGATGTCCTTTATCCTCGAAAAGCAGTGACCACACTCTGTTTCTACAGAAGAGTTTAGCAGCTCCTAAACATTTTGAAAACCAAAATCAGCACCGGAGAATTCTTTAGTACCTTAAAGAATATGGTGTGGTTGTGAATGGGAGACCATCTCTTCTGGTCCCCACTCCCACGCACACACTCCTTTCCCACATAGCCTCCAAAAGCCCATGGGCATTTCCCACAATCCTCTCCAGCGGCCTAGGCTTAAGCTATGAACTTCTGTTTCCAGGACCCCAGCTTCCCTTCTCTCTGCCTCTTCTCCTTTCTCACCCCACTCCACATGTCAGGATCACTTTTTGCTCAAAGCTGGGTGGCTCTTCCCTCTAGAAACTGCTGTCCTAAAAGATCTGTGAAATGCCTGCTCACCAGGGGTAAACAATGGCTATTAAAGCTTTGTCTCTCCCGTGGATATTTACCTTTGACAAGGGAAAAGGAGAGATGGCTCTGGGGGTAGAGGAGGAGAATTGCCAGCACCCCCACTAAGCAATCCTGGCCTCTGGGTGATGTGGCCTCCCTGAAGCCCATCCCTGGACACCATGCTGACAGCTACCCTCCAAGAGGAAAGGGAGGCTGTGGGGACACTATGCCTCACTGCAGGAGAAGATAGAGAAGCCCTTCCCTGGGGGAAGCACTTTGCTTCTTATGCAGAGGAAATGGTTATTCTGCCCTCTCCAATGGCCACAGCACATTGCTTCCCACCCTGGACTCTAGTTTTGACAGGAGCAGCAGCAGCCTATGAGCCACTGGGGTCTTGGGTTCATGCCCTAATGCTGCTACCATATGGCCTTGGAGATTCCTTTCCCTCCAGACTGCAACTCCTCATTTACTGGCACAACGAGGATGTTGACTGTCTAGACACACCATTCTCAAACTCTACTTCCAGGAGCCCTAGTTGTTCTCTGGAGTCTCTTAGGGGCAGTGGAGACAGTGAAAACGGGGCTCCAGCCCTCATGCCACACTCCTCCTCAGGCACATTCTTAAAACTCCATTTTATCAGTTTACATATTGCAGACTCCTGGAAATATTCAAACAACTGGTTTTGCTGAAAAGAACAAGACTGGGAAACCCCAGCAACAAATGATTTTTGAAACTTGTTAGCATCTTCTGAAGGACACAGGAAGACCTGGTTCTGGGGTGACAAGGGGATGGTGTGGAGACGTACCAGGATGTGGACCAGCCGCAGCTCGGCCGGGTTCCGGCATTTCTCTCGGAGCCTCTCTTCTACACAGGGGTCTGAGGGCTCAGGCTCGAAGCCACAACAGTAGCGATCCAAGCGGTCGTGGACCTGTGGAGACACCCAGCCTTTGGTAGGGTGAGGCAGGGCAGGGGGCCTGCCTCCACCAGGCACAGCACGGAGGCCACCTGACCTGCTGTTTCCTACATGACGCTGGGGCCACAGCAGGGGTGACTCTCAGTGGTTCTCTGTGCTGGTCATTACTAAATGGGGCTTCCGCTTTCCTCCTCTGGCCAGCTCACTCTGCACACCAGGAGCTGTTTGCTCATGCCTCAGGCCAGTGTGGATTTTCACCCAGTGCCCACAGCTTGACCTACACTGTTGCCCTTGAGCTCTAGCCTAGCACCACTGGGGCTCCGAATGCTGACCGTCTGCCTGTCTACCCAGGGAGATTCTACATCACTCTATTTTTTCTTTAAGCAGCAAATGCTACATCAGGGATTCCTCCTTTCTTTAGAGGTGCAAGTCCTTTAATGATCATCTCAACAGCTCCAACTGGACAGCTCTTTCACCCTGCAGCAGGCCTGAATCAAGCCGGGGAAAGAGGAGGGCATCCTCAATGTGGTGTGCGGTCAGTTCTGAGGAGCTTTGCCACCCTTCCCCTGAATAGATGCATACAGATGACACCCACAGCATTTTAGAGTGGATCAGAGGATTCCTAGAATCACGCTTCCCACTCAGTTGCTTCTGCGATGCTTTCTTCAGAAGGAAAGTCACAGCCTACAAGTCAGCAGTAGGAAGAATCGTGGTCTGCCCCAGCCCTGACCTACATGAGGATAGCATCTGCTGTAAGTGTCTAGGACAAAGAGATTGAGGATGGAGAGGCATACAAGCAGAACTGGTAGAGTCCTCTGAGGATGGTTAGGGGAGGGCTTGCTGTGGGGAGAAAGACAGGAAAGGGAGAATAGTCGAACTGAGGAGCTGGTCTGGAGAAGGGTTGGGAGATGCTAGGGAGTGGATGAAAGATGAAGTGAGCGCGGCTGAGCAGCAGGGAATCACCATCACACACAGGATGTGCAAGCCTGGGAAAACTCATTCTATTTTCCTTTTACAAAGGAAACTTGGTTTGATGCAATACCTTGACGAGTGCTTAGGGTAGAAGGTGAAATTACAGGAGGTCTGGGTGTGGGAGGACTTGCTTTGCATGGGACAAGAAGAAAAGTTAGTTTCTTGCTGTGGAAGTGGGAGGACAGAGGAATAGAGAAAGTGAAGGGAAGCAGGGAGCAGCAGAAGGCTGGGGCTGTGAGATGTACTCTCCCATAAGTTCTCCATCCTGCAGTGAAGCTGCTGCCCTTATGAAATGTTTGGTGGATGCTGAGCTTTGAGTTCAGGTTTGGTGTGGGGCAAGTCAAGGTGGTGCTCATGGCACATCAAACAGAAGGAGTCCATCCACTACTTGGGATTTATCCAAATCCTAGGAAGGGCTCCAAACCCCACAGGTTATGGGACCAGGGGTTTTAGTTGTTTTCTTAAATCTCTCAGGTGGTGGTGAAAGTCAGTGGGGAGGCCTTGAGGACCTCTGGGATCTACCAATCAGAACAATGAATCACATAGGTATCTAACTCTCAGGCTGCAAAATGTACTAAGTTCCTGAAAGAGCCTGCAATGGGGAAGACCTAGATTGGACACTCTGATCCCATCTTTGCAGAATGGCTAGTCTGAATTAGAAAGCCTAGGAACACCACTGGAGAGGAAGACATCAGCCTGGGAACTTGGAAACTCAGTATGAAGGGAGCAGAGCAGACCTCATTTCAAGAAAATTGTCATTATCTGAATTGTCTGGTGATTCCCTGGTAAACTCCACTAAAAGGCATGGTTTTTTTGGTTGCCCAGTACTAAAAGCCTTCTCCTGGACGGATAGAGGACATTTGTTGAAAACATTTACTGCCAAATGTTTCAAGAGCATGGCTGTCTGAGACAATGGATAACAGTTGGGACAAACAATAGATTAACCAAAAAGCTTAAAAAGGAAGAGATAAGAAATGAAATGTCCAAGGGGCTGTGAAAAGCTCCAGTATGTTCCTGGAAATCTGGAAGTCCACATGCACATGTGTAGGACTGTGCACATGTTCAGGAAAAACTTGAAAAGACCCTAAGCTCTCACCTCTGGTTGACCTTGAGACTGTACAAGCATGAGTGAAGGCAAAAGCAGATTTATCAACTGCATACATACGTGTTGGAGATGCCTCAACACACACACACACACAGACCCTTTGGCAAACACTAGGAGACTTACTGGCTCCAGAAATTCATGAAAATCTGCTCGATCATCAGCTGATCACTGAACCAACTGAGCAGAAATTTCAGTGGCCATATACAATAAAGAATACAGATGAATATAGAATTTGTTCATAAAAATAAAACAAGCAAATAACAAAGAAAATAACTACAAATGAAAAAAACTACAACAAACAGCAACAACAAAAATCCTGGGGAAAAGAAGAATCTGATTTTCAGAGTGGCCATCTTATATTATTTAAATACTCAGTTTTCAACAAAAAATATGAGACAGTCAAAGAAACAAAGTATGGCCAATATGCATGAAAAAAGGCAATCAATCAAAATTGTTCCTGAGGAAGCCCAGATGTTGGAGAAAAAATTTAAATTAGCTATTTTACATATGTTCAAAGAACTAAAGGAAATCAGGCCTAGAGAAGTAAAGTATGAGAATGATACCTCACCATACAGACTACATGAATAATGAGATAGAAATTATAAAGAGAAACCAAATATAAATTATGGAGTTGAAAAGTACTACAACTTTTAAAAATTCACTGAGAGGATCAAACAGCAGTTATGAGCAGGCAGAAGAACAAATCAGAAAACTTGAAGATAGGTCAACTGAGATTATCAAGTATGAGGAATAAGAAGAAAAAAATGAAGAAAAATAAACAGTGCCTCAGAGACCCATGTAATACCATTAAGTGTACCAACATATATATAAGAGGACTTTTAAAAGGAAGGGAGGAGGATGTGAAAATAATATTAGAATTAATGTACAAAACCTCCCCAAATTTGGTGAAAAGCATTGATCTACACATCCAAGAGGTCCAGTGAACTCCATTAATATAAACTGAAAGAGACCTACACCTAGAATAAAACTGTCAAAAACCAAAGACAGAGAGAGAATCCTAAAAGCAGCAAGAGAGAAGTCACTCATCACATAAAAAGGATTATTTCAAAGAGTGGTTTGGTATCAGATTTATCAAAAACCATGGAGGCCAAAAGGCAGAGGAGCAACATTCAAAGTGTTGAAATTAAATTTAAAAAAAGAGAGTCAGTCAACCAAGAATTTTATATACAGCAAAACTATCCTTCAAAAATTAAGGATAAATGAAGACATTAACAGAACAACAAAAACAGAATTTATTGTCAGCAGGCTTGTTCTACAAGAAATACTAAAAGGGGGCCTTCAGGATGAATGAAAGGATACTAAGTAGTAACTTGAATTAATATCAAGAACTAAAAAGCTCTGTTCAAGATAACTGTATACATAAACATAAAAGACAGTATAAATGTATTTTTTTTTTTGGTCTGGACTTCTTTTTTCCTCTCTGATTTTAAAAAACAACTGCTTAAAGCAATAATTATAATCTATGCTGATGGGCAGAAAATGTATAAAGATGTAATTTGTGACAAGAATAGCATAAAAGTGGGAGGGCAACAGATTTATATAGAAAGAAGGTCTTTTTACATTATTAAATTGCTGGTAATCTGACCTAGATTGTTATAAATCCAGATGTTAATGGTTATCCCAGTGCAACCAACAAGAATATAACTATAGTCCTAGTCACCAATAATCTCATAAAACCAGATGTTGAGAAATGAGACAGCATTCAATAGTCCCAAGTACTGTCCCCAAACATTATTTTCTCTGTTTTATACAGTTGAAAACGGAGAAATCACACCTCAGGTCTAGACAGGCTGAGGGCATTTCTGTGAGGCCACATTAGTAGCAGTAGACCAAATGGATTAAATATATCCACTGATTCTGGTAAAAAAGCAAGTTTATGCACAGAGGCCAATGCACAAAGTCCAGAAGATTGGTCCAGCTTGGCAAAGAACCACAGCCCTGTTTATGCAGTGAGCCAATTAGCAAGACTTCCTGAGGAGGACCCTCTTTACTGCTTTGGCCTCCTGAACTTTGGGTAACCAATACCCAATTTTCCTTCTTTCCTCTAATACCCTATTATGAATAATTCCAAACATACAGCAAATTTGAAATAATTTTATGGTGAATACCCATATACCCATCACCAAAATTCTACCATGAATATTTTACTTATTTTATGACATATCTAACCATCGATACATCTCTATATCCATTCATTAAATCATCTTATTTCTTATTTTTTATGCATTTCAAAGTAAGTTGCAGACATTAGAAATTTCCCTCTAAATATATTGGCATGCACACCGCTCATTAGAGTTCCTGGTTTTCCTATAAGAGAACCAATCTTCCCTGCTAGATACAGTCTGGTGGCATCATCAATCCAAGTACCCTGCACATCCAGCCATGAAGTGAAGATGGGGTCCAAGCTCCTCTAACCATATACCCTCCATCCTTCCCCTGACTCTTCAGGCTTCCCAGGCCTTTTTCTTCCATTCCTTGAAGCCCTTAATGTCTTACCAAATACAGATTCTTTCCTTGCTTATGTTAATCAGAGTTAGTCTCTGTTGCTTGGAATCAAACTCCCTTCAAGTGATGCACCCCCTGAATTTTCCTTCTTCCAGGTTAAAACACACTTGGGTTCTGAAACTATGGTAGATGTTTTTGATGCCCCCAACCCATGAACCTAGGGCTCACCTACAGAAGGTCCCAACCATACAGTGCCCATATGTAGAGGTACTCTTGCCCATAACAGGCTTAACCTACCCATGCAGCAGGCTGAAAGTGCTGGAAAATCAATCCTCCCAGGAGCAAGCTTCAACCAATGACTTATGGCAGTTAGTGTACAAATATCATAGCCCCTCACCTCCCAGGGGAATGATACCCTACAGCAGTGTTCTACAAAGTCTGTCAAGGGCCCTCATCTGGGTTCAGCCTCACTTGCTCATGTGGCAGCCTGCCCTTTACTGTACCCTTCATTAGCTTTTCTTCCTTCCCTGTTTCACTTCCCCATTTGCTCACCAGGTTTCCTAGGACCACCTCCCAAATAAATTGCTCTATTCAAATTCTAGTCAGAGTCTCTTTTTGGGGACCTCAAACCTAGATAGAAACCCGTCACAGTCTCTATTGCTGTCACATGTCCAAGCTCTTGTTGGTCAGTATTCTTGTCATACTTTAGTACCTAGCACTGGACACAACAGCAGAGAATCAAGTTATAGAGTAGCACAGAAACATTGCCTCCCTGATTCCAGATGTTAAGACTAGATTTGCATCTTTGCCAATCTCATCATATTGTTGACACATATTTTGCATGTCCAAAATTAGCAAGTCTCTGTCTCATATATGTCCATTCAGCCAGGGCTTCATTAACCTGCATTTATACCACTGACTCACAGGCCCTCAGTAGAAGACTTTGCATTTAACACTATTCCATTTCCTCCTTTAATCTTTCATTGCAACCCATTGAATATTTTTTCGATGGTTTTGTTGTCACATTCATTTGCTTTTCCTTCCCCTGCCAATTTTAGGTTATGTGCCAGCCAGACCAGTAAGCTACTATACCAATGGGAGTATTTTCAGCCACAAGTAACAGAAAACCTGACTCAAAATGGCTTAAACCACAAGGAAGATTGAGATTATCTACAGAAGGAAGTCTTGAGGAAAGGCAGGCTGGGTGGATTTAGCAGCTCCATATTGTCATGATAAGGACTTGGGTTGCTTTCTGCCCTCCACATACCACCCACAATGTTAACAGCATCCCATTGTTGTCTTAGGATGCCTGCAGGTAGGTGCTGTGGGAATATGTTTCCTTGTTCCTGTCCAGCAGGAGAGAAAGAAAAAGAGTATGAGAGAAGGGGAGAGAGAGAAGGAATCTCTCCCCTCAACAACCATGGAATAGAAGGCCTTCCCTTCAGCCAAATTAAGAGGCACACATTCTTGGACCAATAGCACTCAGTGGAAGATGTTAATGCACTGATCCTTGAACCCATTGCCTCTGAATCCAGGAATAGGTGGAAGGTGAATCAAATCAGGGCTCTGTGAGGAAGGACTACAAGAGACTGGCTGGGTCCCCTACAGCCCAGTGTCCTCATTCAGGCTACTAATAAAAATGTTGGCTAGGACAGGGTTAGAGAGCCCTGCAGCATACCACCAGAGACCTCACAGCCTTCCAGTTCATTTTAAATCACTAAAGCTAGTATCATACCGCCTGTATTAGTCTGTTCTCATGCTGATGCAAGAGATCGTCTCCCAGTCTTGGGCAGCTCTGGCCCTGTAGGGTAGAGACCCCTCCCGACTGCTTTCACTGGCTGGCATTGAGTGTCTGCAGCTTTTCCAAGTGCAACAGTACAAGCTGTCAGTGTATCTACCATTCTGGGGTCTGGAGGATGGTGGCCCTCTTCTCACAGCTCCATGAGGCAGTGCCCCACTGGGGACTCCATGTGGGGGCTCTGACTCCACATTTCCCTTCCACACTGCCCTAGCAGGGGTTCTTCATGAGGGTTCCACCCCTTCAGCAGACTTCTGCCTGGACATCTAGGTGTTTCCATACATCCTCTGAAATACAGGTGAAGGTTCCCAAAGCTCAAGTCTTGTCTTCTGTGTAGCTACAGGCACAACGCCATGTGGAAGCCAATAAGGCTTGGGGCTTGTACCCTCTGAAGCAATGGCCTGAGCTGTACTTTGGCCCCTTTTTGGTGCAGCTGGGATGGAGGGCACCAAGTCCTAAGACTACACAAAGCAGCAAGGCCCTGGACCCGGCCCACACAACCATTTCCTCCTCCCAGGCCTTTGGACCTGTGATGGGAGGGCTGCTGTGAAGACCTCTGACATGCCTTGGAAACATTTTCTCCATTATCTTGGCATTGACATTTGGCTCCTCGTTACTTATGCAAATTTCTGCAGCCAGCTTGAATTTCTCCCCAGAAAATGAGTTTTTCATTTCTACCACATCATCAGGCTGCAAATTTTCCGAACTTTTATGCTCTGATTCCATCTCAATCATAAGTTCCAATTCCAAACCATCTCTGTGAATGCAAAAAACTGAATGCTTCTAAGAGTATCCAGGTCACATCTTGAATGCTTTGCTGCTTAGAAATTTCTTCTGCCAGATACCTTAAATCATCTCTCTCAAGTTCAAAGTTCCACACATCTCTAGGGCAGGGGCAAAATGCCGCCAGTTTCTTTGCTAAAGCATAGCACGAATCACCTTTATTCCAGTTCCCAACAAGTTCTCATCTCCATCTGAGTTCACTTCAGCCTGGACTTCATTGTCCATATCACTATCAGCATTTTGTTCAAAGTTATTCAACAAGTTTCTAGGAAGTTCCAAACTTTCCCACATCTCCCTGTCTTCTTCTGAGCCCTCCAAACTGTTCCAACTTCTGCCTGTTTCCCAGTTCCAAAGTCACTTCCACATTTTTAGGTACCTTTATAGCAGTACCTCCCTCTTTGTGGTACCAATTTACTGTATTAGTCCATTTTCATACTGCTGTAAACAACTGCCCAAGACTAAGTAATTTATAAAGGAAAGAGATTTAATTAACTCACTGGTCTGCATGTCTGAGGAGGCCTCAGGAAATTTACAATTATGGCAGAAGGTGAAGGGAAAGCAAGAAACCTTCTTCCCAAGGTGGCAGGAAGGAGAATGAATGCAGGAGGAACTACCAGGCACTTATAAAACCATCAGATCTCATGAGAACTCACTATCACGAGAACAGCATTGAGGAAACCACCGCCATGATTCAGTTACCTCCACCTGGTCTCTTCCTGGACATGTGGGGATTATGGGGATTACAATCCAAGACGAGATTTTGGGTAGGGACACAGTCAAACCACATCACCACCCATATATGAGCCTACTCCATGCTTTCTTATGCACCCCATCCTTAGCAAGAGTCACCAGAGGCTACCAACACAGTGGTTTACTGCAGAGATCAGAAAACTTCTCTATAAAGGACCAGAGAGTAAATATTTTAGGCATTGAAGGCCATACAGTCTCTGTCATAACTACTTAAATCTGCCACTGTAGTGCATATCTTATATATTATAGATAATACATAAACAAATAGGCATGGCTATATTCCAATATGTTGGTAGAAGAGCTGAGGCAGGACTGGCTTGTCTGTCATAATATGAAAGAGTCTTGGAAGATGTCCAGGGTCCAGGGTCTAAAACTCCTCGTGGCCTTTGGAACACCAAGCTCTATGTCAAAGGGTGGAAGGCTACCCTGCCGCACCACAAATCTAAGCCCAGGGCATAAAACCCCTCATGACTTGGATGGAATCCAGGGCTCAGGGCATAAAACTCCTCGTAGCCTCTGCAATATGCACAGACTTGTTGGTTGCTCTCCCAGGCTTGTAAACATGCTCTCCATTATCTCAAGCAGCAGAGTATATTCTATATGTGTCAAAGAAAATGCTAAACCATCACAGCTACTCTTGATGCACTGCTACATTTCTACCCCTACATCCTCACGCCCTCACCTGTTTACCCCCACATCCTCAATGTCTTCACCATCTGCTTCTTTGTTTGATCACCAGTAAATAGTGTGGGCTCCCAGAGCTCAGGGCCTTCACAGCCTCCATACCAGCGTTGGCCCCCTGGACCCACCTTATGCCCTCTTAACTTGTCTTTTCTCATTCCTTTGACTCCGCCGGACTTTGTAGCCCCCACGGCCTGGTGTTGGGTGTGATCACCCCTTCCCCTTCCACCCTTTGGCACAGAGCTTGGTGTCCCAAAGGCCATGAGGGGTTTTAGACCCTGGACCCAGGACATCTTCCAAGACTCTTTTATATTATGACAGACAAGCCAGTCCTGCCTCAGCTCTTCTACCAACATATTGGAACACAGGCAAAACCTTATGTGCACTGAAATTGAATTTCATATAAATTTAGATGTCCCACAATATTATTCTTTCAATTTTTTTAACCACTTAAAAGTGCTAAAATCATTCTAAACCATTCTACAAACAGGTGAGGAGTAAATTTGGCGACATTGTGGGCCATGGTTTAGTTTGTGACCCCCAGTTTGAAGTTCAGATGAATTTGGGGATGAATACTGCCTCCACTATGTCCTGGCTGTGTGAATTCAGAAAATTGCTCATCTTGCCATGCCTCAGTTTTTTCATCAACAAAATGGGGAGGTGATACTCCCATGGGGCCGTGTTGAGGATCACACAGGATGTAATCCAGGAGGCAGATGTTATGGAGAGTTCCCAGAAGTCTCTGGCCCTGGAGGGGACAGGCCAGTGGTTCTCTCCTAAAAAGCGCTGGCCTCACCCCCCACTCACCCAGCATTACAGGCCTGAGAACCAGAGTCTGACATAAAGGAAGTTATGATGGTCTAGTATCTCTTCCATGCACAAGTCTAGTGTTTGGAGCATGGACATATCTGTGAGACAGAAACCCACCAGCTGAATTACCTTGGGCCAGGAGAGCAAATGTCAGGACAGCTCTAGCAAGCCTGAAGTGCAATAACTGCTCTGGATTTTGCTTCACACCAGCTGCGTGGCCAGCCAAACCACCTTGCTCCCACCAAACCCTCCCTGCTCCCGTCTCAAGGCCTTTCTATGCAGATTTAAACTTGCAGCAGCATTTATTTCCAGAAGAAGCTACAAGAAATACTGGCCCATATGATGCGTGCAGTGCTGGCTTCCCAGAATCTACACCCATTTGAATGTTTCACAGTGAGGGCTTGGCTGGCACACTTGCCAGTTTGATTATTCTGCCGTGCTGTCTGGTTGGCTTTTTCTACAGAAGAGAAATTAGGTTTAAACAGTAGAAGACTAGCAGCCAAACAAGACCAAGCTTAACTTTCATTCCCATATTCCTTCAAGATTTGATTCTTTTCCCCTTTTTGAAAAAATGAAGAGATACCAAGAAAAAATGATAAACCTTTAGAGTTTGGGTTTTCTGGCAGTGTTACATAATCGTGTGGACTGAAGTTTTTGTTTAATTTTAGTTAAGCCATTGTAATGCCCTTACTCTGTGCCAGGAATTATCCTTAGTGCTTTACCTATCACAAGTCATTTGACCCCTGCTAGCAGCCAAGAGATAGATACTGTTATTGTTCCCATTTCAAAGATGAGGCTGAATAATGAGTCACAAATGCTGAGTAATGTGATCCAGCTCCCAGAACATGTTTGTCATAACCAGAGACTTAGTTGAAGGTTTTTGGATGCAAGAACAAATTGAAGCGCATGACTGGCTGCCAGCATGAAGGATATAGTAGGGTCATTGCCTCTGTGACCTCCCAAACAGGACATCTGCATGGGACAAGATACTGCAGTCTGCCAAGGAGGGATACCAGGTCCAGCTGTGGGGGTGGGAAGGTACAGGGTGAAGGCTCTGGGGCCAAGACTCGGGTTCCTCAAGCAGTGCCTGATCTGGGTCTGGTAGAGTCCAGAAGAGCCATCTGCTGTCCCTGGTGTCCCATGCCCCCAGAGCAGAGATGCTTCCCCAAACTGGGAGCAGTCACGGGCCTGGGACCTTCACGGTGGAAAGGGTGGCTGCTGGCTAGGCAGGCTCACTGCCTGGGGGTCAGAGAGTTGCAGCATAGTTGGAGGCAGGAGGAGAGCCAACTCCCCTTCCCATACTCCAAAACCTCTCTCCAAGGAGGGTGGCAGGCTGCTCCCATACTGGCTGGCTGGCTGTTGAAGAATTTGGTGAGGCTTTGGGAAGGTCAGAGTGTGGAAGAGGAGGGAGTTACTCGGCACTGACTCTCACTCTCCTCTAAAGACTCACCTTGCTGTGCTCCTTGCCTTTCCACATACACGGCATCTTCCCTGGAAGCTCCAGGGAGGGAACATCTAGACTGCTTCATCTGCCCAAACCCCGAGGCCAGAAGTCTCAGCACCATCTTTGGAAGCCAGTGAATAGACCAGCTGATGGGCTTTGAGGAGCTGGATTGAGAAGGACTACGGCTTATCTAAAAAGACATCTGTGGAGCCTCCTAAATTTTAAACATCAACACAAAACCCAGCAGCTGTTAAAAGATGAATCCACCACAGCAAAGTAGGTTCTGACCAGGAAAGCTAAGATGAATCACCATTGGAACACTGTCACAAAAGGTCCCCACTTTAATAATTAGGGGGGAAAATATGGTGACCTCTTCCACGATACCCAAAAGGCGTTTGATAAAATTACACATCCATTCCTGACAATGAAACTCTTTTTTTGTTTTTGTTTTCTTTAGAGACAGGGTCTGGCTCTGTCACCCAGGCTGGAGTGCAGTGGTGTGATTACAGCTCACTGCAACTGCCAGCTCCTAAGCCCAAGAGATCCTTCCCCCTCAGTCTCCTGAGTAGCTGTAACTACAGGTGCATGCCACCATGCTTGGCTAATTTTTAATTTTTAATTTTTTTTTTTTTTAGAGACAAGGTCTCCCTATGTTGCCCAGGCTTGTCTTGAGCTCCTGGGCTCAAGCAGTCCTCCCACCTGGCCCACTCAAACTGGAATTACAGTCGTGAGCCACTGCACATGGCCTGAAAACTCTTAATAAAGTAGCAATAATGAATAATTCCTCATATCTTCAGTCAAAAGCCAGCATAGTGTTCAATGGTGAAACACTAGAAATTGTCCCAAATCTGTAAGAAACATGTCATGTCTCTGGGGCCAAGAGGGTTCCTCAAGCAGTGCCTGATCTGGGTCTGATAGAGTCCAGAAGAGCAACCTGCCAGTCCCTGGTGGCCCATGCCCCCAGCACAGAGACGCTTCCCCAAACTGGGAAGAGTCACAGGCCTGGGGCCTTCAGGATGGAAAGTCCTGGGATTACAGGCGTGAGCCACTGCACCTGGCCTGAAAAACTCTTAATAAAGCAGGAATAATGAATAATTCATCACGTCTTTGGTCAAAAGCCAGCATTCTGTTCAATGGTGAAACACTAGAAATTGTCCCAAATCTGTAAGAAACATATCATGTCCATCATTCCATTAATATTTACCATTGCTCTGTGACACCAGTAAATGTAATGAGGTAAGAGTAAGAAGGAGGAAATGAAAAGATAGAATCCAATTTGTTACAGATGAAATGATGGTATGCAGGGGAAGCCCAAGAGGATAAACTGAGCAAACATTAAAAGCAAGATGGGCCGGGCGCGGTGGCTCAAGCCTGTAATCCCAGCACTTTGGGAGGCCGAGACGGGCGGATCACGAGGTCAGGAGATCGAGACCATCCTGGCTAACACGGTGAAACCCCGTCTCTACTAAGAAATACAAAAAACTAGCCGGGCGAGGTGGCGGGCGCCTGTAGTCCCAGCTACCCGGGAGGCTGAGGCCGGAGAATGGCGTGAACCCGGGAGGCGGAGCTTGCAGTGAGCTGAGATCTGGCCACTGCACTCTAGCCTGGGCTACAGAGCGAGACTCCGTCTCAAAAAAAAACAAATAAAAAAATTAAAAAAAAAATAAAAGCAAGATGAAGTCAGAAGGTGGATGGTGGCAAAGTTAATATGCAGAAGAAATAGCTTAAATATGAACAAAGAGCTACCAGCCAGAACATGTAATGAAAGAAAAGGTCCTATTTCCAATAGCCACAAGAAGACAAAATGCCCAGGAATAACCTAACCTGAAAGTGAAGACCCAGCTGAAGAAAACATCAAAATGCTTCTGAGGAACGTGAACAGATGGAGAGGCATAACCTGTTCTCGGCTAGAGTGACTGTATTTCAGGATGTAAACGCTCTCTATATTAATCCACAAAAACTCAACTTGATTTCAAGAAAATCTCAAAAGGATCTGGGAAGGGGAAGGAAGTAACAAGCAAAAAAGTATACAAGAATATCAAAAAAATTCTAAAAAAGAGCAGTGAGAAGGACCAAGTCCTACTAGTTATTAACATAAAATATAAAGCTCAGTAATTCAAACAGTGTGACTCTGGCATATAAATAGACCCTTTGCTGGAACAGAAAAGAGTCCAGAAATAGACCTATATACGTATGGAAATTGGCTCTATGGTAAAGGTAGCCTTTCAAGTTGAGGGAAAGATTGATTATTCAACAAATGTCACTGGGACATTTGGGTTGCCATCTGAAAAAAAAAAATAGTTGTTTTATACCTTATCCCTTACTCCAAAATAACTTCCAGATGGATCAGAGATATATCAAAAACATGAGAGAATTTAAAAAATAACCCTGAAATGAGAATAGCCTTTTAAAATATAACACATGAACCTAGAAATCAGAGAAAAGCCTGGTCATTTTAACAATGTACATTTTTAAAACTTTCTGCACTGCAAAAAGACTACAAACAAAGCTTAATGACAATCTAAGGGAAATATTATATACTACAATGGAAAACAAAGGGCTAAGTTCCTTAATCTATAAAAAGCTCTTAAAATCATTAAGAAAAAGACCAACAACCCAACAGAAAATGGGGCAAAGAACATGGATGGAGCTGGAGGCCATAATCCTAAGCAAACTAACTCAGGAACAGAAAACCAAATACCACATGTTCTCACTTATAAGTGGGAGCTAAACATTGAGTACACATGGACACAAAGAAAGGAATCACAGGGGCCGCACAAAGAAGGGAACAACAGTCAGTCACAGGGGCCTACTTGAAGGTGGAGGGAGAGGATTGAAAAACTACCTCTCGAGTACTATGCTTATTACCTGGGTGACAAAATCATCTGTACGCTAAACAACCATGACACACAATTTACCTGTATAACAAACCTGCACATGTACCCCTGAACTTAAAATAAAAGTTTTAAAAATAAATAAATAAAACCTACCTAGGCTGGGCACAGTGGCTCACACCTGTAATTCCAGCACTTTGGGAGGCCGAGGCGGGCAGATCACCTGTGGTCAGGAGTTCAAGACAAGCCTGGCCAAAATGGCAAAACCCCATCTCTACTAAAAATACAAAAATTAGCCAGATATGTTGGTGGGCGCCTGTAATCACAGCTACTCGGGAGGCTGAGGTAGGAGAATCACTTGAACCTGGGAGGCGGAGTTTGCAATGAGCCAAGATTAGGCCATTGTACTCCAGCCTGGGCGACAGAGTCAGACTCCGTCTCAAAAAAAACAAAACAAAACAAAACAAAAAACCTACCTGGTGGCAGATTGTGCTGGTAGCAAGAAAAATAGATGTTTTAAAAAAGAAAAGAAAATGGGGCAAAGAATATGGATAGTATTTTTGTCTTTTAAAAGGCTTTTAAACAGAAGCAGGACTAAGATTGAGGCCAAAAAAAAAAAAAATCAAAAGAGGTACTCACTTTCTTTTTTTATATATATACTAAAAGAATAAAGATTTTTATTAAGCATTGTAAGTTGCATTCAGTAGCCTTCAGATACACCACAATCCATCAACAGTCAATCAAACCCAACAGCAGTTCATTCTTGCACAATCCATGCGTCAGGGCCGAACTCCCTTCAACTTACAGTAAGATCCTACTTAGTTCTTGTGGGCAGGGGTTGGGGATTACACCTCATTTCTGATCACTAATGTGATGAAGAGCATCAGAAGTATATGAAAATGATAAGAAGTGATTCTGATTTCAAAGTACATTGTTTGGAAACATTAACAAAAACATCAAAATGATAGGAACATACCTGCTTCTACTAAATTCTCAATGGGAAAGTTCTCAAGAACAAGCATTTTGTTTCCTGCTACAGAATGGGGTGTGTGTGTGTGTGTGTGTGTTTTTAAGATCAAAGGGTTTTTTCCCACAGAATTTCATATTTGCTAATATGAAAGCATAAAACAGCAACAAAGAACAACAGTACATACAGCAGTGAATACACCAGTGTAATATTGATGTTCGAAATGGCTAGATAATTTTGGGGGGGCTTTAGAATAAATGCAACAGAGGTCAATAATCATAAAATTGCAAGGTTAGCACAAGATCAGTCAACGACTAAACAGAGTTAACATATTTTCTAGGACTATTACTGATTATTAGCATTTTTGTTTTGCAAATGGGCACATACTGATAAGAATGGAAGAAAGGACGATAACATGCATAATATTAACTACACACTTCAAAAATTACGAACCATGCAGAAGTTTAGCTCAAGTAGTAGTACTAAAGGTCTACATCCGATTCAAAACCACATAGTTCATTGATCACAGATGCATGGTGTGAGTCACGAAAAGTTTCAGAACACATTGTGTTGATTTTGAAAGGTCATTTGCATCTTCTATTTCAACTTTATCTCCATTTAACTTGCTCATAAGTATGTATGATGTATTGTATATTTAAAATCAGCAGAACAGCAATATTACTGTATAATTTTTTAGTTTTGATAGTTGCACTTTTTTTTTAACACAAAAGAACCACATCAACAGTGATGAAATTTAAGAAAGAAAAACTGTGGTTGTGCCTTATTTCTTTCATAGTCATAAACATCAAACCTTAAGGAAAGCTTCATTGTGAAACAGCAATGCAAAATCAAATATAATGGCATGCATATGGTGCCAAATACTAAAAATTGTATTTTAAACTACATATACTTCAAGACTGCCAAAATGTGTTTTCTTTATACTTCAAGAAACACAATTATAGGCTTTTGTCATAACCAGTTTATTAAACTTTATGTGTACCTCATTTTAAGAGTGGGAGTCAAATGCTCTTCATTTTCTTTCTCTTTTTTGTTTTATTATAGCATTTTGACTATAACTGGTTAAAATTTAAAATGTATTGTTTAAATCTCTGATATTAAAAAGGGATCTGAATTTCCAAAGTCCTCATTTTTCTCTTACAGAAAGGACAAAATGTACATAACTGCAAGTTCTTTCTCTCCAGATATTCCTAAATCCTTACCTTCCAGCATCCTTCACCCTCTATAAAAAATACATTTACTCTTCTTTATTTAAGACAGCTGCCTCCAGAGCAGCTTCTCTGCCACAAGGGCTGTCTGTACTTAGTGCATTTAAATGACGATTTGTATTGCACGTTTTAGAGTCATTATTCAAGACACTTTCAGAGTGGCTGGGGGCCCTGGCATCACCTGGGGTCCCGTTCATCTTGGGAGTTGGCTTCTCCTCAGCCATCACTCCATTTTCAGCCAGGGACCCGTCTGAAGACAGAGGACTTCGATTCCCCAGATTTTGACTTAGGTTCTGTGGCCACTTCTTCCGCTGAAGCAGCATAAGGAGGTCTGCCCTGAATTGCTGCCTGGTTTGAGGTACTCACTTTCAGAAGTGTTGTGCAATCGCAGGGTCAGCACCCAAGAGTGAGCATGCTCTTAATTTTCTGCACCTTGGAAACCTCCCTTGCCTCACGTGTTAGTTTTCTATTGCCATGTAAGAAATTACCATGAGCTCAGTGGCTTAAAAGAACATATCTATGATTTCACAGATTCTGTGGGTAAGGAGCCTATACATTTTTGCTAGGTTCTCAGCTCAGGGTTTCCCCAGGCTACAATCAAGGTATGGACCAGGGCTGGATCTCACTCTAGCTCAGGGTCCTCTCTTAAGCTATTCAGGTTGCCAGCTGACACCATTGCTTGCAGTCAGAGGACTGAGGTCCTCAGGGTTGCCACGGTCCTTCTAGATGTCTCCTCTCCCCATAGGCAGTTCATAACATGGCTGTTTACTTTTTTCCTTGAGGCCAGCAGAAGATTCTCTGGTGCTTCACCTTCTTTAAAGATTAGGTCAGGCCCACCCAGGATAATCTATTTAATTAACTCAGAGTTAACTGATCGTAAAGTAATCACTGGAGTAACATTCCTTCATATTTGAAACTGGCCCAATTTTCCAACTAGCTGGATGCCCACAGAACTGAAGCTTAAGAAACGTACATTTGTACAATAAAATGTACCTGCCGCCTGTCGACCGGCTCCTCTTCCATACCCCTAATTCCTGTTTTCCCCCACTGGTTACAATGACACTAGACCGCCTGCTGCCTGTTAACCAACTCCTCTTCCTTGCGCCTGTTGTTTTCCTTCCTGGCTATATAAACTCTTAACTTTGGTCAGGGAGGAAGGATGGATTTGAGATTTGGTGCTCTGTCTCTCTGGCTAGCATCGCTGGTAAAATAATAAAGCCTTCTTCCCTGGCAACACTTGTCTCAATGATTGGCTTTCTGTGAGGCAAGCAATGGGACCTAAACTGAAACCCTGGTGTTCAGTAACAAAGTTTGGTTCTGACCAGAAACACCTTGCTTGTGGGTCGGCTGCCACAGGCTGGGAGAGTTTCAGAAGCCTCCGAAGCTGCTGCCTGACTACATTTGGCCCAGTGGTTGGCTTTGGGCTCTCTCTCTGGCCTCGTCACCGCTGGCCCCAACTGCATTCCTGATTGTCTAGGAAGCCTTTGAGATTTGACATGTGCATCCAGACAAGTGAGTGGCTTTTGTGGGTACCAGACAGCAGGATTGGCTCCTCTCAATTTGGGAGCTGAAGGAATATCCATCTGCATGTTGAACAAGCCCAACTGACTGAGAGAGGAAAGCATCCTGATTGTTTCAGTTTGGAAACTCTTAGGGCTTGTTGCTTGTTGCAGCGGTTGAATTGTATTTTAGTGACTCTGTGTGTGTGTGTGTCAACACAGTCATGGGAGGTCAAAGTTTGATCCCAGAGTGCAGCCCACTTGGGTGCACTCTTCAGGGTTGGTCTGAATGTGTTGTAGGCTGATGGAGCCAGGGAAAGTCTACAGCCATAGCACCCTGAATGTGCCCGATCTCATCTGATCTCGTTAGTACGTGATGTGCTGTGGTGCTGCTTGGCCCAGTGTTCTCTGGAGTCGGGGGCAGGGGTGGCCTTTAAAAAAACAAGCTGCCATAGAAACTGCTTTACCCAAAATTTTGGTTTGCAGCGTTGATTGTGTTACCTATTGGAGCAAGCAAAGTTTAGCCATGTGAACATGTTCATAAAACAGTGAGTTTGTGTTGCTATCTCATGGCTAGAATTCTGACATAAAAGCTATTGAATCTTGCCGGATGTGGTGGCTCATGCCTATAATCCCAGCACTTTAAGAAGCCACAGCAGGCAGATTGCTTGAGCCCAAGAGTTCAAAACCAGCCTGGGCAACATGGCAAAACTCTGTCTCCACAAAAAAATTCAAAAATTAGCTGGGCATGGTGGTGCACACCTGTAGTCCCAGCCACTCAAGAGACTGAGGTGAGTGGATCAATTGAGTGCAGGAGGTCGAGGCTGCAGTGAGCTGTGATCGTGCCACCACATTCTAGCCTGGGCAACAGAGTGAGACACTGTCTGAAAACACAAAACAAATCAAAACAAATATCAAAAAAACTATTGGATCTTTGTGTGTGTGTGTGTGTGTGTGCATGTTTAGATGTATTTACACATACTATATATTGTATCTACCAAATTGGTTTATAAATACAAGAATGCTCATAAATAAGTCCAAGTGTTTTTCAAGTCCGTGTGACTTAAATAAATTTTTAATAAACAAACTGGCCCTGAGATTTTGGTAAAGTAAAAATAGGAGTGGCTTTGGGATTGTCAGCATACCCTTTTGACTGGGTTTTATCTTTGTCTCTGCTAGATATTTTGAGGTGTCAAGGTTTGGCACAGAAGGTTATAAAACTATGATAAACCCAGCCACAACAAAATGATCTCTGTGTGAATTTGTTTTCAGCCTCGGCCACCAGAATGAGAGCAGACCTGAACCCAACCCACAGCTTGCAGCTCAGCTCAGTTGAACCCAACTGACCCACAGATCCTGGAGCAAGAATAAAGAGCTGGCATTGTAAGCTATTGAGTTTTGGAGGTTTGTTACATACACAGTGTTATTTCAGCAATCACTAATAATACAGAGTGTTATATGGGATTTGTGAAGCATAGGTAGGCTTTATAGGGTGTATAAGAGATGTGTATGTGTGCAGGGCTTGTGTTTTGTGCCTAAGTAAATGGGATGTGGAGATGTACACAGGAAAACAAGGCTTTCTACAGGATAAAACCTACCCCAGAGTGGGCTGAACGCAGTTTGTACCCAGCCCCTGATCAAAAGGTTCCTGGGCAGGAAAGCCCACATTCTATAGCCCTGCATCTCTCTGACTTGCCAGTGGTTTCTAGGAAGGTAGCATTAGCCAGACAGGGGGTGTTTGACTGGACTGGCATTCAACAAAGCAGGGAAGAAGTGGCACGAGTCCAGCCGAGTCATGTCTGCCCATACAACCAACCTGTGTGTGTTTTGGCTACAGAGACTTGTCCCCACAGCAGGGCTTGGCAGCTGAGGAAGAGTCCCACGCTGCAACCCTGAGAGGTGAACAGAGGGGCTCTGTGTGGAGCAGAGAGCAGCTGCGAGCACATCAGCTGGACTGGGGCTTTGCAAGGAGCTGTACCTCAGAGATCAAGGCCCCAGGACACCCCTGCAAGCATCCCCTTTTCCTGCCCTCATTCATGGACAGCTGAAGAGTGACTGTGATTCAGAGACTGAGCTCCAGAGTCAGACCATCCAGGCTGCTGCTCAGCCCACCAGCTGCCACCTTGGGCAAGTAACCTAACTTCTCTGGGCCGCGATTTCTCACTCATAAGTTGCCATGAAGAGTGGATGAGTAAATTCCCGTAAAGTGGGATGGTACCTGCTTATTATTGAGTGTGTGCCATCCTCCAGGCACTGTACTAAGTACATTACATGAATGACCTTGCATCCAGAAACTAAGCGTGATCAATGTTATTATCTGACGAAGGCTGGCATCCCCAGAGGACAGACCAGGATTCAACTGAGAGCAGTTTACTTGTGAGCTAACTCCAAGAAACACAAGTAGAGTGGGGAAGAGTCAGCAGTTACCACTGTGAATAACTGGGCTCCAATCCTGCCAGATTAACTGAGAGGTGTGTAGAATATGCATACAGGGCATCTATACACCTACTCTCCTCAGTTATAGTTGGAGGCTGCTCCTGGAGACAGCCTTGTTTGCTCACGACTGTCCCAGCTTCAGCCCTGAAAGTCCTATGATCTATGAACTGGGAAACCCCTCCTTCCCAACCTGCATGGTTGGCCACGCTACTTGGAGTGTACTCATCCCCAGCACTTCCAGTGCAGCAAGCGAGCAAGCCTGCAGATGCAGGTGCCAGCAACCAGGAGTATACCAGGTACTAAATGGTCAGGCTCAAGGGGATGAGGCTGGGGTGCACAGCCCCATTTTGGGGTGAGAAAAGTAGAGCTGAGAAAGGCTAGGTAATCTGCCCAGGAGTACACAGTGGGAAGTGGCCTGGGGGTGGGGGTTCAAACCCATGTCGGTCTGATGCCAAGGCCCATGCTCTTGACCATCAGGGTCCATAGCTCCTCCTTCCACATAGCAGCAACGGGGACATAGATTGGAGGAGCTGGGAGGACGACAGGAGAGCAGCTAATCTCGTGACTGGAAACAGACTTATCTGTAGGCAGACTGGCGTAACATTCAAGAGGCCAGAAGGACAGTAGATGAGTGTCGGACAATAAAGAGGTAGAGCCTGTGGCCAAAAGGAGAGTACGGCAGCCTCCACAGGGGGCAGCAGATGCTCAGCTCAGGCTGCTTCCTGCTGTATGGGAATGAAGGACCAGTATTACTAAACCATCCAATTTTTCAAGGGAAGCTGGATTTTTATAGTAAATCTCTGAAGTATTACATATTATCTAAGAATTTTCTAAAATAGAAACCCAAACCCGTGTGAATGAAAACACCGCACATTGGTCCACTCACCTCTGCACGTAACCCTAAGGGCTGACATTGAGGACCCTTTTCTTCAACAGGGGTCTCTATAGAAATGGGGGCTGGCTCCATGTGCATTTGGTGCACACATCCACCCTCACTGAGCTTTATCTGTTTTTTGTCTTTGTTACTGTCTGGCCATATTTCCCTACATGTATATCTATGGCAGACATCCAGCTCATGGGCACCAGAACAGCCACACTGGTTGTTAACAGATCAGTAACTAGCTGGTGCCTGTAGTCCCCCAGTCAGCCCGTGTACCGACAGTCCAACCCCTTCCCTGGGATTCCCACACTACCCCTCGATCCAGCAACTCCAGAGTTAACTCCTGACAGGTCAGGGGCCTCAGCCAGCGCAGATCCCTCTCATTCTTCAGTGCCCAAGCATCCTCCCTTTCTCTCTCCCTCTCCCATTCTCTCCATCGCTATCTCCGTCTCTCCCTCTCTCACTTTTTAAAAAATTATACGACCATCTTGAATCCTTGTTGAGTCAAAGATGTAAAGTTATAAACAGTGGTGTGCTGGTAAATGTTGAACAATCAGCTCTCCAGGAGTAGAGGGGAGTCCTGATTTGTAGCATTTGCTGCTTTCCATGGTGTAAACAGATATTCACACCCTGATGGATTTCAAGCTACCAACATGAGCAAATGTGGAGTTGTTGAGAGATGTGCAGTGGCACACCGTTAGCCAGCATTTATTACATAGACACGAAGCTGCAAAAGCACAGATGATAGGAAAATACTTAGGAAATAATGCATTCTGAGTAGTTATTACCTTCGTTGCTAATATAATTTATTATTGTTTCTACAACTCAATTTTTTCATAATGCCTGTGTTTCACAACTAGGTACAAAATTCCTGAAAATTTTAGCCATCAGCTCTTGTGAACTGATGAGCTGGCTCTGGTAACCACTGGATAAATAAATAGAGGAAGGAAAATTACAAAAACAGGTGCTTGGTGGTCAAAAAACCAGGACGTAGGGGAGAGTCACCATCCAACCTCAGGTGGGCAATTCAGGCCTCTCCACCCGGAACCCCCTACCTCTGCAGCTCTCTACCCCCACTGCCCAACCCCACCTACCTGCAACAGGAAGTCGAAGAGCGCCAGGCGTGCCCACTCGGTATGATGGATGCCCAGGCATGGGGCCTGGCCTGGCCAGCTGCAGCCGTGTGCCAGCAGGGCCTGGTACTGCAGCCAGCCCAAGGCCAGAGAGTTCTGATCCTCATCCGGGTCACTCAGATGCTGCACATCGGGCGCCCACCAGATGACAGGCCTCGCTCTACCGTCTGTGTAGCGGTAGGGCAGGAGGGGGCTGTGGAAGCGGCGGGCCACGGCAGGTAGGCTCCGGCGCAGCCCCAGCACGCGATCTACGTGGAAGGACAGGACCTCAGGCAGGTCCCCAGGCCTCTTGATCAGGCCACAGAGCCCCTGGGAGCAGAGTTGGCTGAGCCTGGGAGAGGACATGCCCTGAAGGGCACCCTCAGCGGAGAAGCCAACCTGTAGCACCTGCCCATGGGCGGGGACCCTGGCTTTGCCCCCCACCTCCCCCTGCGCCAACAGCCGGAGCATCTGCACGTCGTGGTCTGTCAGCCACGGGGGAGCCTGCCCACCAGTCCTCGAGCTGCTCAACAGCGTCTCAGCGTCACACCATACTGACCCTTGCAGCTTCTCAACAGAGCCAGGCCACTGATGAGCCCCTGAGGCCAAGGTGGGATCCTCTGCTTGTCGCCCACCAGTCAAGGCTCTGTTCTCAGCTGCCAGCAGATCCCTGCCTTCTGCTGTATGGGGCCAGAATGTCAGCCCAGCAGTAGCTCTCCAAGCCCGTAAAGCTGCCAAGTCGCTCCCTGGGAGTGGACCGACCAGGGCGACCATCTCACTCTGTGTCTCTTGGATGGGACCGCCATGCTGGGGGTGACCCAGGTCTTTGGCTCCTGGATCTCCGACCTCATCCTCCCTCAGGAGCACAACATGCTGAGTACTGAGTCTTGGATGTCCTGACAAAGTAATGTCCCTCCTGACCCTTCCTGGATGCCTGAGGTACCCTCCTAGGGACTCCCTGCTTCTGTCCACTCTTGCTCTATGGCCTTGCTCCTCAGCACAGACCAAGATGGAGCTCCTGGGCAAAGCACGGCCTCTCCAGAAGCCCATGTTTCTTGCCCGCTGCCTCCGGCTGGAGCTCAAAGCCTGCCGGATACGGGTTGCAGGGGTGCCAGTTACCCCCTGAGGCTCCATGGGACCAGGGTCTGGGCCGGCAGATGGGCGCTGTGGGGGAAAGCGGGTGACAGCCATCGCAGAGAGGGTCATCAAGAGGCAGAACGCTATCACTGGCCGCCTCTTGCCACGCAGCCTTCTCCAGAGCCAAGACGCCTGGGAGACAGGGTAGAAAAAAAAAGCTTAAGACCTGGGAAATACAACAGCTCAACCCACAAAACAATGGGGATGGGAAGCAAAGGAGATGCCCAGTTCATGAGAGACTGAGAAGAGCACAGCCCAAGTGGAGGGACAGCTGGCTGCCTTCAAGAGAGGAAATGGGCAACTCCAGCCAACTGCACTCCTGCTTCCAAGCTTGGCTTGCTTCTCCTTCTAGGGCAGCCTCTGCTGAGGCCTGCAGACCCATGCTCTTCTGCCCTATTCTCCCTTCGAATAAACTGCCATTACAACACCGTCACCATGCACCTTAAGGGGTTTTTCTCATGTCTGTCCCCATCACCAAGATCTGGCCTTCTCTTTTTGTCTCCATGGGCCCATTCTGGCAGATCTCTTGATGTCCCCACACACATGCCCTTACCCTTTTCCAGGCACATGGAAACCCAGTCAGAGATGACTTTGCCAGCCTCCTTAGCAACAGGGTGTGACCACATGACCAAGTCCCTGACTATGTCATGAGAGCCAACCACTTTTGCCAGCCCCACATGCTTCAAAGGAAGTTGGCTGCCCTGGCCTTTCTCTCTCACCATCTTTGCTGGTTGCACACAGATGTGGCAGCAACAGCTCTGCACATGTTAGCAAGAACACACCCTAGGGGCAGTGATTTCTCAACACGTAGTCCTTGGACCAGCAGTATCAGTATGACCTGGGAACTTGTCAGAAATGCAAATTCTCAGGGCCCCACCCCAGAACTACTGAATCAGAAACAGGAGCTGGGCAGCCTATGTTTTAAGAAGTTCTCTGGGTAATTCTGATGTGGGCTTAAGCTTGAGAGCCACTGCTCTAAGGCATCATGAGCCACAAGAGGGAAGGAACACGGTGTCTGGAGCAGTGCAGCCTGCAGCTGGGAGTCTCTGAGCCTTTATGTGACAGACCTACAGGCAGAGCCCTGGTACATAATGGGATTCAACAGATATGTGACTGACAAAATGAATGGAAAATCTAGTCCAAATCACCAAAAAAAACTCCCCAAATTAAGTTTACTTATTAAATCCATGAGATATTCCTTAGAGATTTTTGATACTGTATGCAGTGTGAGGCAATTTGCTGGAATGCACAGAAAAGGCACACAGGTAAAGAGAATTTTAAAGGTGTCAAAGAAACAACACCCACAAAACAAACCAGATTCCACTTTTTTCCCTGCATGTGCTTGCTCTTCTGAAAAGCTCCCTTGTGGGTGTCAAAAGAGTATTATCCAGGATCTGCAGTGGACATGTGGGTGAAGTCCATCATCGGTAGCCTCCTTCTTTCTCTCAAAAGTGCCACCTTTATCCCCCACAATCTACCCGAGCCATATCTATCCAGGGACCCCGATCCATGACCTAAGCTGATGGGGCCATCCTGGATCCTGACCCACAATGGACCAACAGATCCTCACCCCCAACCCAGTCCTGGGAGCATGGGCTTGTGATAAATCAGCAAGGCTGACTTGTCCTGCTCATGAAATAGAGAGCAGAGGCCCATTGCCACCCAGCCAAAGATGACAGCAGTGGGCCATACTCTGCTGAGAGCCAGTCTGCAGGGAGAGAGAAGGAAACACTTGCATAGACAAACCAGAGATGAAAACAGAAGGAAGAGCCTTGCCCAGCTTTCTGCGCTGCGGTTCCAGTTCTGAGCCTGGCCCAGGAACAGCAGTAGCCACTGCCTAGGGCTCTTCGGGACTGAGCAGCATCCACGTAACCCATTCTCCCACTACACCTGAGCTGCGGATCGTGGGTACTCCTGCTACATGCAGCCAAAAAGGCCTAATTCAGATCATCTCTGAGTTCCCTTTCCTCTACAATTAAAAGAGCATTTCCTGGCCGGGCACGGTGGCTCACGCCTGTAATCCCAGCCCTTTGGGAGGCCGAGGTGGGTGGATCACTTGAGGTCAGGAGTTTGAGACGAGCCTGACCAACATGGTGAAACTCTGTCTCTACTAAAAATACAAAAATTAGCTGGGTGTGGTGGCGCATGCCTGTAATCCCAGCTACTCAGGAGAATCACTTGAACCTGGCAGGAGAACCGCTTGAACCCGGGAGGTGAAGGTTGCAGTGAGCCAAAATCACACTATTGCACTCCAGCCTGGGTGACAACAGCAAAACTCCATCTCAAAAAAAAAAAGAAAAAAGAAAAAGTCCCAAAAGAGCCTTTCCTCCTTCAGTACCCATTTGACCTTCCCCTTCCTTCCAACCTCATGGCCTGGAGGAATGCCGCCCCTCATGAATTTCCTAATTTGTCTGCATTTTCAGTCCCTTTTAAGTCAGTGACAGTTGCTGCAGGAGCCAAACGCATTTCTCAGCACCGTAAACATCAGATAATAATCAAAAGGAAGTAGAAGTGGGAAATCTCAGTTACAACCCAGCCTTAAAGTTCCTCCACACTGGTTCTCTCCCTGTCCTAACCCCTTCTGCTTCCTGGACATGAGGCCAGCATCTCCCTCTTAGTGCCTCCATGAATGGTGCACTGATGTCTCTCGGCCCCACTTTTGCCAAACACCTCAGCCACAGGAAGCCAGTGTGTGGTGGTGGAAGGAACGCTGGACGGGAGTCAGCAGGCTGCAGTCTGTGGGGCCACCTTTACCCACTCTCTGGACTAGCTTCCTCATCTACAAGGGGTTGGGTTGGATGAAATAGCCTTTGAGGTCTCACTTCCCCCAATACCCAGTGATGCTAACTCTTGGTGGACAGTGGAGGTGAACTGACTCAGCTGTGGCCTCCCCTGAACCTCCTCCTGTCCATGACAAGCACCTGTAGCAGAATAAAGCTGCACAAGAGAACCCACACACCACCATTGCCCAGTAAGTCAATGTAGGCCCTTAAGAGTGGCTTTCAGAGAAAAGGGTTGAGATGAGGGTTTTCTGCCCCTGCCCAGTCACCACTGGGAGACCCAATCACCCACCTTGGCCTGAACAGTAAGACCATGATAACCAAAGCCTCTCTTGCAGCTCTGAACTGATCCCCCAAGACTCAGTGGGACACGCCAATACAGGGTGACTCAGGGCCAATGGACACTTTCCATCTACCTGAAGTTGCTGCTGGAGGGACCAATTAAGCTAACCTTTCCTCCCCGACACGTGGAGGGGAGGAGACAGTAGAGAAAACCCCTCTGGCCTCTGGCACCCACGTGCTAAAATATCTTCCCCCATCACCTGACACCCCATGCATTCATGCTTCTGTGAAGCCAGCAGGTGAGCCTATGTCCCAGGGCCACAAAGCCCTGCTTGGACACCTTGCTTAAGGAGGGGTGGGGTGGGGACCAGCAAGCTAAATAAACAGTGGGGAAATCAGGTGAGGTCATGCTTCTGATGTCCCTCTCACTTCAGCCAGGGCCTTCAGGACCACAGGGCAGGGAGACAAAGCCTAGAGAATATTTTTCTTGTCAGTTGTGTGGTCCTCTAGACAATCTGTGTTCCCCAAACCTGGATTGCATCTGGAATCTCCTCCTGCTTACCAGAGATGGGACAGAACAATGGTTCTTAAACTTGCTCTGGGGCTTCCTTCATGTTCTACCATGGGGTGGGGGGTTAGGAGATGACTCTGTGTGCTCTGCATTTGCCACCGCCACCCACACCCACATACACTTCCACCAAGGGAGCTCTGTGTTCTTTACGGCGGGTTTAGCTAATTTACATTACTTGATATGCCATACATGTTTAGTCTTAGTTCTGTTGTAATATTTTATGTTATATTTTCTGTATTGTAAACTCAAAATAAAATTCTAAGCCCCCTTACCATCTGAATGGACCCCTCCTTTTGGCCAAGGGCCTTCCAAAGTTAACCTGAAAAACTGGTTGAGGCCATCATGGGAAGAGGAAGCCAGACATGCCTCATTATACCCTTATCCCTTTTGAAATTTAGGCCCAGCTGACCAGCATGGACATTAACACAGACCTTAAGACTGATAGAACAGCCTCTTTGTCTGATAAGAAACATTTACAATCTATTCCCTCAAGCCAGCTACCTAGAGGCTTTTATCTGCATGATAAAACCTTGGTCTCCACAAGCCCTTATCTTAACCCAGACATTCCTTTCTATTGATTCTAAGTCTTTAGACAATAACGTAACTCTTTCAATTACCAATCAGAAAATCTTTGAATCTACCTATGACCTAGGAACCCCTGCCTCCAGTTGTCCTTCCTTTCTGGACCAAAGCAATGTACATCTTAAATGTATTGATTGATGCCTTATGTCTCCCTAAAATGTATAAAACCAAGTTGTAGTCTGATCACCTGTTCTCAAGATCTCCTGAGGGCTGTGTCACAGGCCATTGGTCACTCGTATTTGGCTCAGAACAAATCTCTTTAATATTTTACAGTTTGACCTTTTCATCAACAACATTTATAATATTTGAAGTCTTATACTATGTTTTCTTTTCACTTACTATGACTTTGTCTTTTGGTGTATATTTCTTGTAATATTTAGGAAATTTTGGTTTGGGTCCTAATTATTACCTTTATTATTGTATGCCCTTAGTTGTCTGGTTCTTTAGACTGTAGCTCTTAATCCCCTAAAAAGAACAATATTAAAATTATTTCCTCTTCCCCCTCCTCCCCCTCTCTTTCCTCTACCAATCAATTTTCATCACTAGTATTACCTTTTTTAATGTTTATCTTTGTACAATTAAATATGTTTACATTTCTAATATTTCTCAGCTTTAAATGATATTCTTTAGTTCTCTGCTATTATTAATGAAGTAAACAGCATATTACTTCTTTCTCCCACCTTTTGCCTTCATCCCCCTTCCAATTGTTTATATTTGTGTCATTTCTGCATTGGTACAATAGGAAGCATATACATTCGATTCCATCACTCTAATACCTACATTTATTCAGGTCTTAGTTATTCAGTTAAATATATTCTACGCACACTCCTGTCCCCTTGGCCCCAGTTTCCCATTATTTCTTGGTTGACTGAAGTTCACATGGGAACAATATTCTCTGATTTCTTGCATGTTCAAACTGTTTTCTACAGCATTGATACGTGAAGTAAAGTTGCCTAGATAGAAAATACTTGGCTCACAGTTTCTTTCTTTGAATAGCTTATGGGTTCTGCTCCACTGTTTTGTAACGTTAAGGGAAATCTAAGATTAAACTGATTTTTTACCCTGCCTGGCTGCCCTAAGAATTCTTTCTTTTTCTTTAATATCCAGTAACATTCCTAAGATCTATCTGTGTTGACTGTTTCAGGTCAGCTTTTCTTGGCACGTAGTATGCCCTATTAGAAAAGGTAAACACAAGTCTTTTTATTTCATCAGAATTTTCTTGAACTAAATATTAAATATTTGTTCCATTCCATGACTTTATTTTTACTTTTTTCTTTAGGCTCTTCAATTATGTACATGGTGGCTCTCCTTTATCTTCCTTATATGTTTCTTACCTTCTCTTTAATCCTTTCTAACTATTTTCATTTCATTTTGTTCACTGTTCTTGTTTTTATACTCTATTTGACTTATTGTGTTTTATCTAATGTTTATTCACCCTTTCTGTTATTTTCCACTTTTCCCTACTTCTTTCCAACTCATATTTCACATCTTTCCATCTTACCATTTTTTCTTGAGTTCTTGCATTTCTGCTTTGTGGTATTTATTCACAGAGGGTATTTTAAGTTTTAAAAATTCATTGTGATAAGATTGTTCAAAATTCCACTGTTTCCAGGTAACATTTTCAGGTGACCAGCCCTCATCTGTTAAGAAACATTGCTGTTCTTTGTCTCCTTTTTTCTCACAGTGTCTCAGTATAGATGCTGAACTCTTTTTATTGTATGAGTTGGACCAGTCAATTGAAAGAGGTTCCTTTCAAATTCCGGTGGAATTTGAAATCATCTGGTTTTCATAATGCAGATACTCTCTTCTTCTCATCTACCCCATGGCCAGGCTGCATCCTGAAATATGGCTTCTTAGCATGGCTCTTTATGTATCACAGTGTCCTCTGCTTTTCTAATCCCAATTGTCCAGCTGGATCCTCTGAGCCACTAAACTTGCCCCCATCCCATTTCCACACCCTCTTTTGCAGACAAGTGGGAGATGGTGATTCTACTCCTCAGGCGTGTCACTCACCTTCAGGTATATTTCAATGGTGCTTTCTGAGATCTGCCAACTTGGGCTCCCTCTTCCACTCTTTCTCACTTCCTCCAACACTGCACCTGCATGAAACTAGCTGCTGCTTGCGCTGTTCCCAAGTATTTTGGTGACTGCCTCCTAATTTAGCTGAAAAAGGAATTTGCATTTTGTCTTCCATCTTCTTTGTTGCTTTCTGCTAGCTTCCAGGATAAGGTGAGGATACAGAGTTTATGCTGCCGTGTTTATACCAGCAGTCCTCAATGGCACATTTTTAAGAAGAAAGGAGGGTGCCCTTACTGAATGTAGTGACTAATCGGCCCTCAGAGCAACGACCTTTTTCCAACTTCTGTGCTTGGGAAACACAGCATCCAAACAGCCCTGAGAATTCCAAGGATTTTGCTCCTGCTGCACATTTCCACAAGATCTATTCACCAGCTTTGTGTGAATTGAGTGCAGCCTCCAGGCCGATCACTTAGCAACATTCTTCTGGAAAGACCACCCTTGGAGCCCTTTGGAGTGACATGGACCAGGAAGTGAGGTGATCCACCTATCCCAGTTAGACTTCTAAGAGTCAAGGAGAGAGGGAGGGACCACAGGGTCACCTAGCAGTTCTCCACTTTATAATTTATGCACCATCTCATCCCCTCTCCTATGGATGCCCCTCCTTCTGTTTCCAATCTGGCTAAAAGGTAGCACTGTCCACCCAGATACCCAAGCCAGAAATCTGGGCCTGACCTTCATTCCACCTTTCCTCTGCCCCATACATCTAAATCTTGCAAATTTTTTCCCCTAAACAGCTCTTGAACCAGTCCATTTCTCATTAGACCCTCTGTGACTGAGCCCAGGTGCCCTCTTCTTTACCAGGACACCTGCAACTGCCCCCTTGGCTCCCACTCCTGCTCCTCTGCAGGCCACTTGCCACAAACTGGATCATACCCTTCAAAATCTCTTTAGAGAAGATCTAAATGTCAGAAGGGCTCTAGCCATACCAAACTTCTTTCAATTCTGGACAGCACCAGACCCACTGTCTCCAGACCTTTATACGTGTTGATCCTTCTGCCTGGAATAGACCCCTCCTCCTGTTTCCATTGCTCAGGTCTCAGCTTAGACACCACCTCCCCCAGGAAGCCTTCCCCTGAGACTCCTCAATGAATTGGATGCCCTCACCATGTGCTCCCATAACACACTGTTCCTCCCCAAGCACACCCCTTTTCACTCTGTACTGGATTTGATCATTTAATGTCTGTCTCTCAATGGATGGGCTGATCCATGCAGGCAGGACATGGGCTCACAATTGCATCTCCAGACTATCACAGTGCCTGGCACATGAGAAGCTCTCTGCAAAATGAGCTGTCAGATAAGAGGGGTTATCAGGGAGGTGGAAACACTGTTCCCTGGCCTGTGGCACTGCATGTCTGCTGGTGAAGAGGGCTCCTCCAATCTCCAAGGCTCTTTTCTGTTTGGAATGCCAGCCACCCCCACCCACGACCCAACACAGCAGATGTGTTTTGTGCTCCATTATTTTAAAATGTACACAGAATTTGTTTCAAGCCAGTATGGTAAGGCACACAGACACAAAAATAATTGCCATGAAATAAATTTTTGTTACATTCACAATCCACTAGAAACAGGAGGTGCAGCATGCCACACAGGGCCACACAGGGCCACAGGAGCTGAGATGGGCAGGCAAATTGAGACAGCAAATGCAGCTGAAGCCTTTACTGTGGTTTTCACAGTACAGAATGAGCAAGGAAAGTGAAGCAAACTGAAATTGAATAATTTCAGCAGACTCTAGGCTATAGGTGATAGGGCAGAGTACAGACAGAAACCTGATAAAAGAAGATGGGTGATATAGACTCAGAATTGGTTGGTTTGCACACGAAAGGTATGTTCACAGGCCATTTGATTACTCTCTCTTCTTAAGAATTAGCTAACCCTGGGAGGGGCAGTCCTTCCCTGAGTCCATAAGGCACCAGACACCAGAGCATCAAAAAACCAGAAAATAAGAGAATATAGTGAACACACCTGTGTTATGTCCCCGTGGCCCCCGATTGACTCCAGCTGCCCCCACAGCAGACAATCTCCTGTGCACTGCCAGTCCCCACCTCAAGGACCTGATTGCTCCTGCTTTCTTGCCTGCTGTGCCAGGAAACTCAGGGGAAATTAACACCTCTGGTGACAGCCCTCAACCAATAGGGAACAAAAGTCAGTGGGTAAATAAGCCAACCTCCCTTTTGAGAGGCATTCAATATGGTTGCAACTAAGGGTGCTCGATAGGACTGAGCCTCTTTTCTATAAAACAAATGATGCCTTGTCACCCCCTAAGATACCTTTATCTGATTATTTTTCTGAAGTGAGATCCTAAATTTCTGTCCCAATTAGATATGTTTTTAATTTGGTCTCTGTTGCTATTTTAAAAAACACACAGGTACTACATGCATAGATATGCACTGTTAAAAACCCATGTAATACCAAATAAATCAGGGCAAAATCGAACATCTCCTTCCCCTCCCCAGAGGAAGCCACAGTTAGCAATTAGGGTGTGCATCTTCTCAGGCTGTTGCTTTTCTTTGCATTATAATATATGCATATGTCACAGTGTATTAGTGTCCTGTAGCTGCCATAACAGATTACCACTGACTTGCTGGCTTAAAACAACATAAATGTATTCTCTCACAGTTCTGGAGGCCAGAAGTTTCACATCAGTTTCACTGGGTCAAAATCAAGGTGTCAGCAGAGCCGTGCTACCTCCAAAGGCTCTACGGGAAAATCTATACCTTGCCTCTTCCAGCTTTTGGTAGCTGTCAGCATTCCTTGTCTTGTAGTCACATCACTCCAGTCTCCGCCTCCACGGTCTCTTCTTTTGTTTGTGTCAAATCTCCCTCTGCCTCTTCCTTATATGCATATTTGTGATGGCATTTAGGGTTCACCTGGGTAATTCAGGATAAGTTCCCCATCTGAAAATCCCAAATCAGATCTGCAAAGATCCTTTTTCTAAATGAGGTAACACGCACAGCATTTGGGGATAATTTTTCAGCCTACTACATGTGGTAATTATTTTCAGCATAGAGGAAATGACTATGCCATGACTTGCTTTGGTTGACATAAGAGGCCCTGAAGCTTTTTCCATATCTATCCATATACAGGTACTTTACTCTTTTTCAACTGCTGCATAATATTTCACAGTGGAAATGTGCCATGATTTCTTTACCCATCCTTCAACAGAAGATACTTAGATCATCTCCAGTTTCTTTTTTTTTTTTTTTGAGATGGAGTCTTGCTGTGCTCCCAGGCTGGAGTGCAGTGGCGTGATCTCGGCTCACTGCAAGCTCCACCTCCCGGGTTCGCGCCATTCTCCCACCTCAGCCTGGGGCAGCTGAGACTACAGGCGCCCGCCACCCGCCCGAGGCTAGTTTTTGTATTTTAGTGGAGGCAGGGGTTTCACCATGTTAGCCAGGATGGTCGATCTCCTGATTTTCGTGATCCACCCGCCTCGGCCTCCCAAAGTGCTGGGATTACAGGCTTGAGCCACCGCGCCCGGCCTCCAGTTTCTTATTATAACAAACAATATTGCAGTGAACATCCAATAAATGCAGCTCTTGGAAAGAATGTAAACATTTCTATAGAGGAGATGCCACCAAGAGAGAAAGTTGTTGGGTCCAACTCCTTCTTATTGCCCTTACCCTTTCATCATATATAAGTTACTATCTCCTTTAATCCTCACAACCACCTAGAGAAATAGGAATTATATAATTCCTATTTTACAACTGAGAAAACAGAAAGGTCCAGAGTGCCAATGTTTGCCCAGGGCCATATAGCTGGCAAGAATACTAAAGTAACACTAAAAAGGAAAATGGCCATGGACAAGTTGGCTTGGGTTTTTCGGGTTTTTTTTTTCTTCTACCATGAAAAATGTGTTGAATTCCTAATCTGTATTCTCAAAGTATTGGATACCACTAGGGAAAAATAAATCATCTTTTAAAAATGTTTCAAGAAGACAGGCTGTTTTGATCCTTCTTTCAGCCTCACTTGGCTTCAGAAAACGTGGGGAAAGTTGGCGGTTGTGCAGTTGTGCAGAGAAAAGTTTGAAACGGCCATGAGCAGATGTCCCAGGCAGGGCCACCCAAGTAAAGTTTTGGGAAAAGAAAAGCAGCTTTGATCAGACTGAAAGAAAACATCATCTGAAGAGAAATATTCAGCTGAAGAATAAAGAGTACATTAGAGAAAACATAAAGGGGAATGATGCAGAATCTACTACAAAGTTTGCCGGTGAGATCCAAACTGACCCTGTCACTGCAGACATGCCGGAGCGGGTGGGGGAACCCACCTCCTCCCCTCAATTCTGACCATCCAAGTTACACACCCTGTCTCTTCTGCCCTGCAACGATCATGGCAGGAGGGAAAGAGAAACGGAGTTACCTTCACTGTCTGAATCTACAGCTACCTTCTTTCTCCTTCCCGGTCAAGCCCCTACCTCCCACCCCTTCACAAATACCCCTCCTTAATTCCTCAGAGAAGATGCCCACGGGCTTAACAGTCCCATCCACCCACAGTTGCAGAGGAGGAGCAGTGAAAACAGGGGGATAGCCAGATAAATAGACACACAGGTTTTGTGGAAGACACCTCTGAGTTCTGCTTCTGCTCTTCTGAGCTGTGTTGCAACAGGCAAGTCACACAACCTTTCTGCTCTGTTTCCTCAGCTGTAAAATGGGGAGAATGAGATATCTTCTCCCTCCAGGAGTTGGCACAATAAATAAATGAGTCAAAGTATGTAAAAACCCACTACATGGTTGGGTATATTTACACGAGTGGTGGGATCCGGAATTTTCTGTTCCCACTTCTGGATACAGTCTACCTTTCTGGGGTCTGAAAACACTTCTCTTCCTGGGTTTTGGCTCATTGTAAAGTCAGAGTAAAAACGGGGATATTTGGGAGCAATGAAAGAGAAGCTCTTTCATTGTAAAACCACAAGCGTCAGCCAGGAGGAGGCCACCTGGGCAGTGAGAAAGTTCTCACTGTCTGCTGAAGCTGCCTCCAAAGATAACCAGGATGGAACAGGAAAGAATTTCTTGACCTTTTAAAATCACGTGGGAAGGTGAGAAGGGAAAGGGTGGGAGCCAGAAGGGAAGTATGTCAGGGAGTTAAAGGAGAAGACTGAGATTCCGACAAGAACGGAGTTGGGGCTGCCTAGCAATTGAGGGAAGGGAAACCAGGAGAGTTCTGCCTGAAGGAGCCCAGCCCACTGAGAAGCTGGGGAACTGTGTGGGGCAGGGGGCAGGAGCCACTACCAAACTCCCTGCCATTGCCTCCATAAGGGTGGAAACAGCTCTCAACCGGGAAGCTCACTTCTCAACCATGAAGTTCTAACCATCAAGGGTAGTGTCCTTAATGGCATTGTTTGTTTACAATTCTTCCTTCTTCCCCACCTTACCATGGTCGCACTGCAGATGCAGTCTACTTCCCTGCCTACTTTCTTTGACCTTGGCCATGTGACTTGCTTTTGCTACCAGGATGTGAGTGGACATACCATATACCATGTCCTATGGGAGGCTTTAAATGTGCTTTTGTGGTTTGGCTTGCCTCCTTGCAAATCTGTCCTCACGATGAGAAGAGCTTGCCCCAGGTGAAGCACCTGGAGCAAACCTGAACTCAACCTCCAGCCATGCTCACTGGGCCCAGCCTACCCAACTGCTATTACCAAAATATAGGCATATGTTTTGGTTAGCTATTGAGACTTTGAGGCTATTGGTTATGCAGCATTATCACAGCAAAACCCAACTAATACACACCTTTTGGTGGCATCTCTAGGGCTCAATGTGTGCCCTTGGTCAGAAAACAGGCAGGCAGGTTAGCAATGAAACCTAGCACCCCTCCCTCAGTTAATAAGAGTGTAGTGCTGTCTCTACAAATGGGGCTCAGGCTGTGATGAGGATGATGGTGCAACGCAGTCACAGATATATCTCTTGAACCAGTTTCCCCAGTAAGATGGTATGGAGGGAGGCTTCTGTCAAATGGAGGTCTTTTAAGAAGGACTTTTCTGAAAACGTTTAGTACAAATGAACTTTGCCCAGAGACAGCTTGAGAAACAGGGACACTTGGAGGAAAGAACTGAACTTGTAGTTTATAGTTTGTACTGTAATAGGCAGCAGGAGATTTTCCTCATTTTGTAGGGAAAGGAAAGCTCTTCTTTGGGGAAATCCAGTGAGGATCTTGCCTGACAGCGGCACTAGATCACCACTCTCCAGACTGCCTCTACGCCCTGCACCACTCTACACCCTGACACCTCCACTGCTTACAAATATGACTGCAGTTGGCTGACTGCACAGGGACTAGCTGGCAGAGACAGAGGCTAAGTCATCTTTCCTCAACTACCAGATATGAAAAAAGGATGACAAAAATCTGGTCCTCCACCAAACTGCCATGGACAATGGATAACATGTTGGGCAGGAAAGATGGGGAGAAGACAGATCACATGCTCTTCTCCCCACCCAAAGGGAAAAAACTCACAAAGCCCTTGTAAAGTGTTTTTTAAGAGTTTTCTGGGTGGGAGAAGGGGTAGAGGGAACCATGTGATATTGTGTGTGTGTGTGTGTGTGTGTGTGTGTGTGTGTGTGTTAAAAACTGAATTTGGGTCTAACTCTGGAGTCATCACTAAAGGTATGACAACCCCTTAGTTTCTGTTCCCCGACCCTTGCCCCCTTCTAAACAGCCACCCTGTCTGATTCATCACTGCTTAAGCTCTGAGTTAAACTGGCAAAAATTTGGGAATTTGGAGTTTCTGTTCCATTTCTTAAAGTGCAGTTTGTCATAACAAAACTATGGCTGGGGTGAAAGGGAATATATGAGCAGACTTTCAGAGGGCTGGATTAAAACCACAAGTCCCAGCCCTGGGAGGAACTCAACAGGCAACCCTGCTTTCCTTGACTTCCCAAAGTCAGACCCCAGGCAGGGAGAGCTGAACCGGCCTCTGGGACAAAGGCAACAGACACAGCATCCCTCTCCAGTCAGATCTGCTGGGTCCTGGGAGACTGGGCTGTTTGCTCTACTGTGGGCAGAATAACAGGCATCCTGTCTCCAAAGCTACCACCAGGCCAGGCTCCATCAGAGGACTTTGATTTTTCCTCACACATCAGCAACTTCAAGACAAGAGCGGACTTTTGCCCCTATAATTTCTGGCTCAGCCAATTCCAGGAAAAAGAAAGAAAACCAAAGGAATGATAACTAACATTGATTCACCATTTACTACATGTCTGAGACTGCTTGAAAACCTTACTTATAATTTAATCCTCATGCCCGTCTTATGAGGTATATACTACTGTTATCATCTTTATTTTACAGGTGAGGAAAACAACACATAAAGAAACAGAGAGGTCAAAGGTTCACACTGCTGGCAAGGGCAGCACTAGGGCAGGAACCCAGGCGGTCTGGCTTCAGAGCTAGCTGACCTAGTTGCTGTGCCACCCTAGGAAGAAGCTGCCACCTAAAGCCCCTGCTCCAGCCCTAATTCCGAAAGACTGCACTAGGTCTTAGGAGTGGGCCTTCTGTCAAAGGAGGCTTATCTGTTCAAGACTGGCCAGTTCATCCATAGAGTGGGGCTTGAATGAAGTCAAAGGCAGGTTGCAACCTTTTTGTATCAGGACAAATTAAGGAAAAATAAAAATGTTTTCGGGCTAAATGTTTTTCATTCAAAATGAAAACAGCTTTGTTATGTCTCTTGTCCTCCTCTATTCTTTATTTGAGAAATAGAAGAATATCAATGAGAAAAATGCCACCACACTTGATACACTCCAATCTGGAATATTTGAGAGGTAGTATCAGAAGCAGCTTACCAATAATCTGTTATCCTCCAGTTAGTCTAGGGCTTGATATCTAAACCAGGCAGGTTCTATGCTTCCTGCTCATTCCAGAACCAGATGGTGCCCCAGTTCCATGTCAAGAATTCTCCAGACTATCAGTCAGGAAACTGAAAACATCTGACTTGTGAGGTGACTACAGCAGATCCCAATAAAAATGACCACTTACTGAGCACATACCATGTGCCTGGAACTCTTAAAATCCTACAACATATGTGCTAATATAACATTACAATGGTAGAAATTCAGATTAGTGGCAGGCAAGATTTAAATTTTTCTGATAGTCCATGTACTTTTCACTTCACACACAAGGATGAGGGAAGAATCCAGAATCTTGGGATGAAGATGTGAGTATAGGGGGGTGCTAAGCACGGGGAAGAAACCTGGGATTTTGCTGTGATTTTTACTGTCTTTTTCAACAACTTCCTGTAACTTCACACAGCCCTTCCATCTAACTAAATACAGCCACTTCCTGTGACCTCAAACAGCCCTTCCTGTGACTTCATACAGCCACTTCCAGTGACTTCACACAGCCCTTCCTGTGACATCACACTGAATCTTCCTGTGTTTTAACACTACCTCATCCCATGACTTCCCACAGCCCCTTCCTGTGGCTTCACCCTGGCCCTTCCTGTGGCTTCACACAGCCCCTTCCTATGACTTCCCACAGCCTCTTCCTGTGACTTCACACTGCCACTTCCTGTGACTTCACACTGACCCTCCCTGAGACTTCCCCTTGCCCCTCCCTGTGGCTTCAGACAGCCCCATCCTGTGACTTCACACTGCTCCTTCCTGTGGCTTCACACAGCCCCTTCTTGTGACTTCACGCAGCCTCATCCTGTGACTTCACACTGCCTCTTTCTGTGACCTCACACTGCCCCTTCCTGTGGCTTCACATTGCCCCTTCCTGTAGCTTGACACAGCCCCTTCTGTGATCCCACACTTCTCCTTACTGTGAACTCACACAGTAACTTCACACAGTGACTTCACACAGCCCCTTCCTGTGAATTCATACTCCTCCCTGTGACTTCCCATTGCCCTTCCTATAACTTCACACTGCCCCTTCCTATGACTGCCAATTCCTGTGATTTCACACTGCCCCTCCCTGTGACCTCACACTACCCTTCCTGTGACCTAACACTGCCCCTTCCTGTGACTTCACACTGCCTCTCCCTGTGACTTCACACTGCCTCTCCCTGTGACTTCACACTGCCACTTCCTGAGACCTCACAATGCCACTTCCTGTGACTTCACAATGCCCCTTCCTGTGGCTTCACACAACACTTTCTGTAACTTTACATGGCCCTGTCCTGTGACCTCACACAGCCCCTTCCAGTGGCTTCACACAGACCCTTCCTGTGAAATCATACAGCCCCTTTCTGGGACTTCACACAACCCCTTCCTGTTACTTCACACAGCCCCTTCATGGCACTTTACATTGCACCTTCCTGTGGCTTCCCACTGCCCATTCCTGTGGCTTCACACAACCCCTTCCTATGATTGCCTACAGTCCATTCCTGTGACATTCCACTGCCCCTTCCTGTGACTTCACTCAGCCACTTGCTGTGGCTTCCCACTGCCCCTTCCTGTGACTTCCCACTGCCCATTCCAGTGGCTTCGAACAGCCCCTTCCTGTGCCTCACACAGCCCCTTCCTGTGAACTCTCACAGCCCCTTCTGGTGGCTTCACACAGCCCTTCCCTGTGACCTCACACAGCTCCTTCCTAACGCTTCACATAGCCCCTTCCTGGGGCTTCACAAACCCCTTCCAGTGGCTTCACACAGCCCCTTCCTGGGGCTTCATAAACCCCTTCCAGTGGCCTCATAAGCCCTTCCTGTGGCTTCACACTGCCCCTTCCTGTGACTTTACACTGCCCTTCCTGTCACGTCACACTGCTCCTTCCTGTGGCTTCACATAGCCTCTACCTGTGTCTTCACAGGTCCACTTCCAGCGTCTTCACACTGCCCCTACCTGTGGCTTCACACAGCCTGTTTCCCTGTCATCAGAGCCCCTTCCTGTGACTTCACACTGCTCCTTCTTGTGGCTTCACACAGCCTCTACCTATGACTTCACACTGCCCCTTCCTATGACTTCACACTGCCTCTTCCTGTGATGTCACACAACCACTTCCTGTGACTTCCTATTCCCCTTCCCATGGCTTCACACAGCTCCTTCCTGTGACCTCACACTGCCACTTCTTCTGCCCTCACATAGCCCCTTTCTGTGACTTCACAGAGCCCCTCCCTGTGACTTCACACTGCCCCTCCATGTGACTTCCCACTGCCCCGTCCTGTGACTTCACACTGCCCCTTCCTTTGGCTTCACACTACTATCCCTCCCTGTGGTTTTGTACTGCCTCTTCCTGTGACTTCACAGTGCCCCTTCCTGTGGCATCACACAGCCCCTTCCTGTGGCTTCACACTGCCCTGCCCCTCCCTGTGACTTCACACTGCCCTGCCCCTCCTGTGACTTCACACTGCCCCTTTCTGTGGCTACACACAGGCCCTTGCCATAGCCTCACACAGCACCTCCCTGCCTGTGGCTTCACACTGCCCCTACCTGTGACTTCACACTGCCCCTCCCTGTGGCTTAACACAGCCCCTTTCGGTGACTTCCCACTGCCCCTTCCTGTGGCTTCACACAGCCCCTTTCGGTGACTTCACACACACCCTTCCTGTGACTTCCCACTTCCCTTCCTGTGATTTCACACAGCCCCTTTCATGTGACTTCACACTGTGCCTTCCTATGGCTTCATACTGTCCCTTCCTGTAGCTTCACACAGCCACTTCCTGTGACTTCACACTGTGACTTCACACAGCCCCTTCCTGTGACTTCTCATGCCCCTTCCTGTCACTTCACACAGTCCCTTCCTATGACCTCCCACTGCCCCTTCCTGTGACCTCACAAGCCCCTTACAGAGGCTTCACACAGCTCCTTCCTGTGGCTTCCCACAGCCCCTTCCTGTGAATTCCCACTGCCCCTTCTTGTGACTTCCCACTGCCCCTTCCTGTGATGTCACACTGCCCCTCCCTGTTATTTCACACCACCCTGACTCTTTCTGTGACTTCCCACTGCCCCTTCCTGTGGCCTCACACAGCCCCTCCTTGCCTGTGGCCTCACACAGCCCCTCCTTGCCTGTGGCTTCACACAGCCCCTTCCTGAGGCTTCACGCAGCCTCCTTCCTGTGACTTCACACAACCCCTTCTTGTGACTTCACACTGCCCCTTCCTATTCCTTCACACAGTTCCTTCCTGTGACTTCACACTGCCCCTTCCTGTGCCTTCACAGAGCCCCTTCCTGTGACTTCACACTGTGCCTTCCCTATGGCTTCAAACTGCCCTTTCCTGTGTCTTCACACAGCCCCTTCTTGTGACTTCAGCCTGCGCCTTCCTGTAGCTTCAGACAGCCCCTTCCTTTGGCTTCACACTCTGCCTTCCTATGGCCTCCTATGCCTTCCTATGGCTTCACACAGCCACTTCCTTGAGTTCACCCTGCCCCTTCCTGTGACTTCACACTGCCCCTTCTTGTGGCTTCACACAGCCCCTTCTTGTGACTTCCCACTGGCCTTTCATGTGACTTCACACAGCCCCTTCCTGTGACTTCACACTGTGGCTATGCACAGCCCCTTCCATGTGACTTCAGAATGTGCCTTCCTGTGGCTTCACATTGCCCCTTACAGCCACTTCCTGTGACTTCACACTGCCCCTTCCTGTGGCTTCACACAGTCCCTTCCTGTGACCTCAAACTGCCACTTCCTGTGACCGCACAAGCCCCTTCCAGTGGCTTCACACCACCTATTCCCGTGGCTTCAAACAGCCCCTTCTGTGACTTCAAACAACCGCTTCCTGTGACTTCACACTGCCCCTTCCTTTGGCTTCACACAGCCCCTTCCTGTGACTTCCCCTTGGCCTTTCCTGTAGCTTCACACCACTGCTTCCAGTGACTTCACACTGCCCATTCCTGCAACATCAAAGTGCCCCTTCCTGTGGCTTCACACAGAACGCTACCTGTGACTTCACACTGCCCCTTCCTACTTCATACTGCCTCTTCCTGTGACTTCATACGGTCACTTCCTGTGACTTCTCACTGCCCCTACCTACGGCTTCACACAGCCCCTTTCTGTGACCTCACATTGCCACTTCCTGTGACCTCACACAGTCCCTTCCAGTGGCTTCACACAGCCACTCATTCTGACTTCCCACTGCCCCATATTGAGACTTCACAAAGCCACTTCCTGTGACTTCCCTCAGCCCCTTCCTGTGACTTCCCACAGCCACTTCCTGTGACTTTCCAATGCCCCTTCCTGTGGCTCCACAATGCCCCTCCTTTTGACTTCATACTGCCCTTCCTGTGGCTTCACACTGCCTCTTCCTGTGATGTCACACTGCCCCTTCTGTGGCTTCACACTGCCCCTTCCTGTGACTTCACACTGCCTCTTCCCATGACTTCTCACTGTCTCTGCCTGTGGCTTCACACAGCAACTTCCTGTGACTACACCCTGCCCCTACCTGTGGCTTCACACAGCCCCTTCCTGTGGCTTCACACAGCCCCTTCTTGTGACTTCCTACTGCCCCTTCCTGTGTCTTCACACAGCCCCTTCCTGTGGCATCACGCAACCTATTCCTGTGACTTCACACTGCCCCTTCCTGTCACTTCACAAAGCCCCATCCTGTGGCTTTACACTGCTGCTTCCTGGGGCTTCACTTTACCCTTCCTGTGATTTCCCACTCCCCTTTCCTGTGACTTCACACTGCCTCTTCCTGTGACTTCCAAAAGCCACTTCTTGTGACTTCCCACTGCCCTTTCCTGTGGTTTCACAAAGCCCCTGCCTGTGAACTCACACTGCCACTTCCTCTGACCTCACCTAGCCCCTTTATGTGACTTCATACAGCCCCTTCCTGTGACTTCACACAGCCCCATCCAGTGGCTTCACCCAGTTCCTTCCTGTGATATCACACTACCCTGTCCTGTGCCTTCGCACAGCCCTTTCCTGTGACTTCACACAGCACCTTCCTGTAACTTCCCACCACACATGCCGGTGGCCTCACACTTCTCCTTCCTGTGACTTCCCACTGCCCCTTCCTGTTGCTTCACACTGCCCCTTCTTTGGCTTCATAATACCTCTCCCTGTGGCTTCACAATGCCTGTTCCTGTGACTACCCACTGCCCCTTCCTGTGGCTTCACACAGCCCCTTCCTGTGACTTGACACAGCCCCTTGCTGTTACTTCCCATTGCACCTTCCTGTAGCTTCCTACTGCCCATTCCTGTGGCCTCATACAGCCCCTTCCTGTGACTTCACACTGCCCCTTCCTGTGACTTCACATAACCTCTACCTGCGATTTCACACTGCCCATTCCTGTGGCTTCACACTTTCTCTTCCTGTGACTTCCTACAGCCACTCCCTGTGACTTCTCACTGACCCTTCCAGTGACTTCACATAGCCCCTTCCTGTGACCTCATACTGCCCCTTCCTGTGACTTCACACTGCCCCTTCCAGTGGCTTCACACACCTCTTCCTGTGACTTTCCACTGCCCCGTCCTGCGACTTCTCACAGCCCATTCCTGTGATTTCCCATGCCCCTTCCTGTGGCTTCACCAAGCCCCTTCTGTGACTTCACACTTCCTCTTCCTATGATTCACACAGCCCCTTCCTGTGGCCTCACACAGACCCTTTCTCTGACTTCACATAGCCCCTTCCTATGACCCCACTGCTCCTTCCTATGACTTCACACTGCCCTGCCCCTTCCTGTGACTTTACACTGCTCTTTCCTGTGGTTACACACAGCTCCTTCCTGTGGTCTCACACAGCCCCTCCTTGCCTGTGGCTCCACACTGCCCCTCCTTGTGACTTCACACTGCCCTTTCCTGTGACTTCCACTGCCCCTCTCTGTGACTTCACACAATCCCTTCATGTGACTTTCCGCTTCCCTTCCTATGGCCTCACATAGCCCCTTTCATGCGACTTCACACTGCGCCTTCCTGTGGCTTCACACTGCCCCTTCCTGTGGCTTAACAGAGCCACTTCCTGTGAGTTCACACTGCCCCTACCTGTGACTTCACACAACCCCTTCCTGTGG
>NC_044977.1:98949702-99039135 GCF_008728515.1 Papio anubis
TATTTTATTTTATTTTATTTTATTTTATTTTATTTTATTTTATTTTAGATGGAGTGTCACTCTTGTTGCCCAGGTGGGAGTGCAATAGCTCAATCTCGGCTCACCACAACTTCCGCCTCCCAGGTTCAAGCTATTCTCCTGCCTCAGCCTCCCAAATAGCTGGGATTACAAGCGCCCACCACCACACCCAGCTAATTTTTGTATTTTTAGTAGAGACAGGGTTTCACCACATTGGCCAGGATGTTCTCAAACTCCTGACCTCGCTATCTGCCCGCCTTGGCCTCCCAAAGTGCTAGGATTACACTTGTGAGCCACTGCACCTGGCCACATTTTATTTTTGATCAAGACATTTAAAAGTCTTTTTTTTTTTTTAATTAGCAGTCAAATAGATTTTATTAGCCTATATGTTATTTGGGTTTTGGAATTTATTGAAATTCTCTTTGTGGTCTAATGAATGGCTACTATTTTTTTAATGTACCACAAAAGTTTGGAAAGAAGACGTATCTTGTTTGTTGAGTTCCAAATATCATATGCATATTTTCAAGCTTATTAACTGACATGTACAAATCTTCTAAACCCTCTTTTTATGTGACATTGTCCTACTTACTCTGTCAGTTCCTGAGAAAGGTGTTTTGAAGTTGCTCATTATGGTTATGAATTTGCCAATTACATGTTGGATTTAGTTTCAAGACAATGAACTTAGAAAAATAACAACAAAGCTGGACGCGCTCGCTCACGCCTGTAATCCCAACACTTTGGAAGGCTGAGGTGGCAGATCACTTGAAGTCAGGAGTTAGAGACCAGCCTGGACAACATGCTGAAACAATGTCTCTACTAAAAATATAAAAATTAGCCAAGTGTGATTGCAGGTGCCTGTGATCCCAGCTACTCTGGAGGCTGAGGCATCACTCGAATCCAGGAGGCGGAGGTTGCAGTGAGCTGAGATCAAGCCACTGCACTCCAGCCTAGGCAACAGAGTGAGACTCCATCTCAAAAACAAAAATAGAAAAAAAAGAAAAGAAAAGAAGAAGAGAAAAAGAAAAATAACAACAAAAATGATCACAGTGGAAACAGAAGAAAAGCATTACTAAAGATAAAAAGCAGAAATTAATGAAAGAGAAGGGAAAAATCCACTAGCCAGGGGCATAAATTTAGAAGGCAGGAGATGGTTTCCATTGTGCTCTTCCAGGTTGTAAAGCTGGCCATGACGTTGTGGGGTCTCGAGTCCTCTTTAGGATATAGTGTGCTCCACTCTCAGATTACCAATTGAGGGAATAGATTATCCTAGAGACAGAAACTGGAGCCTGCGAGCTTCAAGACTGATGCTCCCCTTTACTCTGGGAGACCTGGGAAGTAGCATGATAATTCTTCCAGCACTAGTGTATTAGTGAATACACGGGAAGAGCTAGACACCCTCTCCCTCTTGGATGGGAGATTTTCACCCTTATAATAACAACCTAAGAGTCCTTAAAATTTGTGGCCTTCTGGGATGTCTTTTTCCTTTAATAACCATATTAATGACTCTAGCATCCATTGCACATACTTGGCAACTGCAGACTAGACCAGATTTTCTGGGAAATAATATTTTTTGGTCTTTTCTCACAACAAATTCCTTAAGTCTTGCTTCCTTCTCAGCATCTTATCTGTAGTACATGCTAGTCTCATCTGACCCTGCTTCCCCTCACACATTTGATAGTGTAGAAGGGGGCCTTTTTTTCCTCTATTCTTATAAGTTCTGTGACCTGTGACTTTCACTGACAAAAGACAGATTAACAGGAGAAAAGCATACACATTTTATTTGATAATATTCTAAATTTTATGTGCACATGGAGGCCTTTGTAGAAAAGAAAGGAAGACTCAAATAAATGACTAGACCTTGGGGCTTATATATCATTTTAACAAAGAGCAATAAATTGTAGAAACATGAAGAGGCAATGGAAAAAGAGATTTGAGCTAGGGGGCAGTAAATTACAGGAAAGTGACTAGGAAACATATGGGGGAAATTAATGGAAGTTTTTAATGTTTTTTTAAGATGGAGTCTCTGTTGCACAGGCTGGAATGCAGTGGTGTAATCTGAGCTCCCTGCAACCTCTGCCTCCTGGGTTCAAGCGATTCTCCTGGGTTCTTAGCTTCTTGAGTAGCTGGGCCTGTACATGTGTGCCACTACACCTGAAATAATTTCTGTATTTTGGTAGAGTAGGGTTCTTACCATGTTGACCAGGGTGGTCCTGAACTCCTAGCTCCTCAAGGATCAACCCATCCCAGCCCCCGTGCTGCTGGGACTCTCATGGTGCGAGCCACCGCACCCAGCCTGTATTTTAATATTTCTTGTAAGGTTTGCTTCTGTAGGATTCATGTTGGTGCCAGTTCCCTAATTTCCATTGATAAGAATATCTTCCCTTTCCTGGGTGCAGGGAGGGTACTTTCTTTTTTTTTTTTTTTTTGAGACAGAGTCTGGCCTCTGTCAGCCCCAGGTTGGAGTGCAGTGGGCTGATCTCTAGCCTACTGTGTTTTTCCGGCCCCAGGTTTACGCCATTCTCCTGCCTCAGCCTCCCAGTAGCTGGACTACAGGCTCTCGCCACTCCCGCCCGGGCTAGTTTTTGTATTTTTTAGTATAGATGGGGTTTCTACTCTGTGTTAGCCAGGATGGTCTCTTGACCTCCTGACTCCAGTGATCTCACTTCTGCCTCGGCCTCCCAAAGTGCTGGGATTACAGGCTTGAGCCACCGTGCCCGGCCAAGGGAGGATACTTTCTGGCAGGAAATTTATGCCCTCCTTTTAGGTAGAAAGAGGAGATTAGGGAATCCTTCCTGCATCTGCTGTTTCTGTTATCCAAGTATTAACAGGCCTGACCCTGAAATCAGCTGTCTCTCAATTGCCTTCAGTTCAAAATAGTCAATATGTCTAAGTGGCATGTTTTGGGATGGCATGTTCTGATCTTCTTCAACAGTACCTTTAAAAGTACTTTCCTTCTCCTTCTTCATTCCCCAAAGCCCATGTTACTCTGTGACACATACTTTTACTGAACGTGTGGCAATAACAGAGAGAAGTTCCAGCATAGAAAGAAAACAACGTAAAATTGAGTATTAAATATGGTGATGGTAAGGGTGTTAGAAAGCAGGCACTTGCACATTGCTGATGGGAGAGCAATTTGGCAGTATTCATGAAAATGGAAAATGCACATCCCCATTCGATCCAGCAATTCCACTTCTAGGAAGAGGCATGATCTCGGCTCACTGCAACCTCCACCTGCTGGGTTCAAGTGATTCTCCTGCTGCAGCCTCCCAAGTAGTTGGGACTACAAGCACACATGACCCATATCTGGCTAATTTTTGTATTTTTTAGTAGATATGGGGTTTCACCATGTTAGTCAGGCTTGCCTGCAACTCCTGACCTCAAGTGATCTGCCTGCCTCGGTCTCCCGAAGTGCTGGGATTACAGGTGTAAGCCACCGCGCCCGGCCTGTACATCATATGATTTAAATGAAAAATTTAAAATTATATATGTGTGCATACAATTATATGTGTGCATATACACATATGTAATATATAAAATATCTATAATGTATATATGTGTATATATGCATATATACCTATACATTAAAGATATGTAAATGTGTATTTGTATTACACACATATGAATGCATAATACACATATAAATGCATATATTCTGATTTTCTTCAACAGTTCTTTTAAAAGAACTGTTTGCATATACATTCATATATGTATATACCTATATATGTATATATACATGTGAGCGTGATGCCTCACACTCACAGGTAACCTAGGGCTCTGCCTGAAGCTTTCTCTATTTTCCCTTCTCACCTCTTCTACCCCCTCTTTCTTCCTTGTCTTCAGGGAAAAATTTACAAGTCCTATTATACATTCAGTAGTGCATTTGAAATCTCTATTACTCATTTCTAGAGGGAAATTGACTTAATTCCATGGTCTGTAAATATCATTAAAGAATCTTCCTAAACAAATGTCTCCCATCCCTGATTTTACTTTATAGTAATCTAAAAGAATTCCAGATTATTATAATTTTAAAGTTTTCTTACAAATTCAGGCCAAAATCTATTAGGCCTCCCTGAATTCGATAGAACAAGCAGAGGCTCTCTCCCTGGTCCAGAATAAAAGCTAGTTTCCTTTCCTCTTTCCTGGTACAGAATTAACACTGAAAAGAATATTCTTATACATCAATCTTGGCAAGCATGTCAGGTTTTGTCTGAGGATAAATTCCCTATGTGATAGGCATCAACAGTTTAATATTTCCTGTGACTTTATTTATTTATTTATTTATTTATTTATTTATTTTTATAATTTTTAGACAGTGGCTCTGTCACTCTCAGGCTGGAGTGGGTGCAATCTCGCCTACTGTGACTTCCACCTCCGGTTCCTCCTCCTGCCTCAGGCCTCGGGCAGCTGGGATTACAGATGCCCATAACCATGTATTAGGCTAATTTTGTATTTTAGTAGAGACAGGGTTTTACTTGCTGGCTAGGGATGGTCTCTGTATCTCTGACTCATGATTTCACTTCCACTCAGCTCTCCTAAAGTGCTGGGATTATAGGCGGAGCCACTGTGCCCGCCCTGGGTGGCTTTAAAATACTATTATTTTGTTGGCTGGGTGGCTTGCACTCCCCATCCCAGCACTTTGAGAGGCTGAGGTGGGTAGATTGCTTGAGCTCAGGACTGGGAAGACTAGCCTGAGTAATAATAGGAGGAAAGCCTATCTCTACTGGGGTGTATAAAAAAATAACCTGTGTGTTGGTAAGCCTCTATAGGTTGAGTTACTCAAGGAGGCTGGAGGTAGGAGGATGTTGAGCCCGAGACAGAGGCTGCAGTGCAATGGAGATCACAGCCACCGCACTCCAGCCTGGCAACAGAGCAAGACACTGTCCCAAAAAAAAAAGCATCATTGCTTCTGTGGTTATTACTCTATCATCTGGAGAGTAGATATCTGCATATTCTTCTACTCTCTATCTCCTTTCCAATTCCCTTTACATGTACCATTTAACCCATCCGGAATCGGCCTTAAGCAATACTGGAAACTAGGACACAACTCTACTACCCCCTCAGAACACTCTAGCCAATTATCCCAGCACTAAAATTCTCCCTTTCCTCAGGAACTTGTGATGCCTTCCTCATTATAGACCAATTTTTTGATATATGCATTAAGGTCTGTTTCTAGCTTATTAATTTTGCTCCATGGGGCTCTATTTTTGCACTAGTTGGAGGCAGTTCTTAATAATTTTGTTTTAAATTTTTATAACAAGGAAGAAAAATTATCTGCAAAGAATGAGGGACAGAGATGATAATGAAGACATAAAAGGGGGAAATGGTTAAGACAAGACAGTGTAGTGTGTGTAATGAGGAGTCATTTAGAGTTGAATAACTAAGGCACTGAGCTGCTCTAATGGCCTGGCTATGGGTGGAGAAAATCAGGTTATGATTAGAGAAAAAGTCTTCCATCAGTACTCTCTGGAACCCGCATCAATTTAAAAGCAGAATCTGGCTGGGCACAGTGGCTCATACCTGTAATCCCAGAACTTTGGGAGGCCGAAGTGGGCTGGTCACCTGAGGTCAGCAATTCAAGACCAGCCTTGTCAGCATGGTGAAACCCAGGCTCTACAAAAAAATACAAAAATTAGCTGGGCGTGGTGGCGCATGCCTGTAATCCCAGCTACTCGGGAGGCTGAGGCAGGAGAATCATTTGAACTCAGGAGGCAGAGGTCGCAATGAACTGAGATCGCGCCACAGCACTCCGGCCTGAGCGACAGAGCCAGACTCTGTCTCAAAAAAATTAAAAGTAGAATCTAAGGATTCCTATGTATTCTCCATTCCTTTATTCAACAAATATATATATTGAGGACCTACTATGTGTTGGACATTATATTATCCTGAATCTAAATCAGTGATCAAAAAGATAGGATCGGGTCGTTTGAAAACCATGGTTCGGGTACCAGCAGAGTCTGCAATGGAAGAGTTGACGCCTCGGCTATTGTCAGCAGAGCTCTGCAACTTGATGGGAGGTTTTGATCCCTTGGTTCCCCTGAGGACACCTCAGGAATGCCTGAGGCGGGTCCAGATGGAAGCAGCGCAATGTCCAGATGTTGTGGTAGCACAAATTGACCGAAAGAAGTTGAAAAGGAAGGCCGGGAGCAGTGGCTCATGCCTGTAATCCCAGCACTTTGGGAGGCCAAGGCAGGCAGATCACGAGGTCAGTAGTTCGAGACCAGCCTGGCCAGCATGGTGAAACCCTGTCTCTACTAAAAATACAAAAAATTAGCCTGGCACGGTGGTACACACCTGTAATCCCAGATTCTTGGGAGGCTGAGGCAGGAGAATTGCTTGAACCCAGAAGGTGGAGGTTGCAGTGAGCTGAGATCGCACCATTGCACTCCAGCCTGGGCAACAGGAGCAAAACTCCGTCTCAAAAACAGAAAAGAAGTTGAAAAGGAAGCAAAGTGTGAATATTTTTCTTTCAGGATGCCAACCGGCCCCTGAAGGTTATTCCCCCACACTTCAGTGGCAACAGCAACGAGTGGCACTGTTTCCAACTGTTGGACAGAATGTGAACAAACATAGAAGTCACTGGAAATCACAACAGTTGGATAGTAATGTGACGATGCCAACATCTGAAGATGAGAAAGGCTGGAAGAAATTTTCTCTGGGTGAAAAGTTATGTGCTGACGGGGCTGTTGGACAAGCCACAGTCGAAAGTCCCGGAGTAGATTCTGCACAAGGAAGATGGCTTTATGCTTTATGGACTTGTCTAGAAAAGTCTTTATTATCTCAGGCTCATTCACTGATTTGGCAGCTTGCAAGGTGCTGTGAAGTGAGGCTCTTAGTGGAGAGCAAACATGATGAGAAGGTTCCTGCTTTGAATTTATTAGTCTGCTTGGTTAGCAGGTATCTTGACCAATGTGATTTAGCTGATGAGCTATCTTGATGTAGCTGATCTCTCAGTGATAGAAGATATCTCTCACAAAGGCAGCTTAACTCTGAGGAAATGCAATGCCAATTCAACTACAGATTGCAACACATCTTCAACACTATGTGAGGAGTTCACATCTTACCCTGTGCCGTTCAGGTTGATACTCAGAATACAGGTTGTATTGATTTGAATGTCTGAAATATCAACGAAAAATCACCCTGCAGTTTTTGATGAACAGTTTGAACTGTTTTCTGTAATCAAGCAGCTTGCATAGAAATTGTATGATGAAATTTTACATAGGTTCTTGGTCCTGTTTTGTTGTTTATCTACATATATACATATACAATTTTATTGAAAATATGTTTTAGTTACTAAAATTTTGTTTGACTCCTAACAAAAGACAATGGATGGCCTTAGCATCAGAATTAAAATAATCTAGAGTACATGACAAATGCATTCACAGCAAAAAAATTAATCTACTATTTAGAAAAAATATATATAGGATCGGCTGAGTGTTGTGGCTCATACCCGTAATCTCAGCACTTTGGGAGGCTGGGCAGGAGGATTGCCCAAGCTCAGGAGTTTGAGACCAGCCTGAGCAACATAGCAAGACCCTGTCCCAAAAATTATAAATAAATAAATAGATAGATAGATACATAGATAGATAGATAGATAGATAGATAGGATCCACCCTCTTGGAACTTCCTGAAAATAGAGAAACAGTCCTTGGAATAGGATATGTCGTCATTGGGGATATGCATTCGGTTTTCTGTTTTTCTTTTTTTTTTTTTTTTGAGACAGAGTCTCACTCTATCACCCAGGTTGCAGTGCAGTGGCATGATCTTGGCTCACTGCAAGCTCCGCCTCCCGGGGTTCATGCTATTCTCCTGCCTCAGCCTCTCGAGTAGCTGGGACTACAGGCACCTGCCACCACGCCCGGCTAATTTTTTGTATTTTTTAGTAGTGACGAGGTTTCACCATGTTAGCCAGGATGGCCTCGATCTCCTGACCCCGTGATCCGCCCGCCTCGGCCTCCCAAAGTGCTGGGATTACAGGCATGAGCCACCACGCCCAGTCACATTCTGTTTTCTTTTATAATAAAGATAGGCATTCCAAACGTTTCTCAATTTGGGCAGTCAGAACATAAATCTTCTTTTAAAAAAATTTTTTTTGTGATGGAGTTTTGCTCTGTCACCCAGACTGGAGTGCAGTGGCAAGGTTTTGGTTCACTGCAACCTCTGCCTCCTGGGTTCAAGCAATTCTCCTGCCTCAGCCTCCAGAGTAGCTGGGATTACAGGTGCTCACCACCACACCCAGCTAATTTTTTCTTTTTTTAGTAAAGATGGGGGGATTTCACCATGTTGGCCAGGCTGGTCTCAAATTCCTGGTCTCAAGTAATCTACCCGCCTTGGCCTCCCAAAGTTCTGGGATTACAGGTGTGAGCCACTGTGCCTGGTTGAATCTTCTTATATTTGGACTATTACTCACTGTGTTAGGCCGGTCTTGCATTACTAAAAATAAATATCTGAGGCTGCATAATATACAAGAAACAGGCTTAATTGCCTTACAGTTCTGCAGGCTGTACAGGAAGCATAGTGCCAGCATCTGCTTCTGGGAAGGCCTCAGGAAGCTTACAAGTGTGGTAAAAGATGAAGGGGGAGCAGGTATCTCACATGGCAGAGCAGGAGCAAGGGAAACAGAGTTGAGGAGGAGGTGCCACATGCTTTTACTAAACCAGATCTCACAAAAACTCACTCACTCATCACCAAGGGAATGGGGCTAAGTTATTCATGAGGGATAGGCCCTCATGATTCAAGCACCTCCCACCAGGCCCCACCTTCAACACTAGGGATTACATTTCTTTTTTTTTTTTTTTTTCCCTGTTTTCTCGTTTTATGTCTCCCCATGGTTAAGCAAGTATTAGATTTTAACATGAGATTTGTTGGGGACACAGATCCAAACCCTATTGTTGTCTTAGGTTGAATTGCCTAAAACTAGAACCTGAGAGAAGGATTCTTGTGCATGTGATTTACAGAGGAAGTGTTTTAGGAGGAGGAGAGTAAAGGAAGCAAAATTCAAGCCCAGCTTATAACCAGGGATGGAGTCTTGCTCTGTCGCCCAGGCTGGAGTGCAGTGGTGCAATCTTGGATCACTGCAACCTCTGCCTGCCAGGTTCAAGCGATTCTCCTGCCTCACCCTCCTAAGAGGCTGGGATTAAAAGTGCCTGTCACCATGGCCAGATATTTTTTGTATTTTTAGTAAAGATGGGATTTCACCATGTTTGGCCAACTGGTCTTGAATTCCTGACCTCAGATGATCAACCCACCTTGGCCTCCCAAAATGCTGGGATTACAAGCACACTCTGTGTCTTTTAATTGGAAAGTTTATTTTATTTTATTTTATTTATTTATTTTGAGACAGAGTTTTGCTCTTGTTGCCCAGGCTAGAGTGCAACGGCTCAATCTCAGCTTACTGCAACCTCCGCCTCCTGGGTTCAAGCGATTTTTCTGCCTCAGCCTCCCGAGTAGCTGGGATTACAGGCATGTGCCACAACACCCAGCTAATTTTGTATTTTTAGTAGGGATGGGGTTTCTCCATGTTGGTCAGGCTTGTCTCAAACTCCCGACGTCAGGTGTTCCACCCACCTTGGCCTCCCAAAGTGCTGGGATTAGCCACCCTGCCCAGCCTGGAAAGTTTAGTTTATTTACATTGAATGTTATTATTGATAAGTAAGGACTTATTCCTGCCATGTTGTTACTTGTTTTCTGATTGTCTTATGGGCTTCTCCTCCTTTTTCCCATCCTTCCTGTCTTCCTTTCAGTGAAGGTGATTTTCTCTGGTGGCATGTTTTAATATCTTCCTTCTCTATATTTTGAGTATCCATTGTATGTTTTTTAGATTTCAGTTACCACGAGACTTGCAAATAATATCTTACAACCCATTATTTCAAACTGATGCCAATTTCACACTTATTTCACAAACTAACAAACAAGCAAAAAGAAAACTAATAAAAACTCTACAGTTTAACTTTGTTCTCCTGCTTTTAAACTTTTTGTTGTTTCTATTTATATATTATTGTACTGTCTGTGTCTTAAAAAGTTGTCACCATTGTTGTTTTTGATCAGTTCATCTTTTTATCTTTCTACTCAAGATGAGTAGTTTACACATCACAGTCACAGTATTATAATATTCTGTGTTTTTCTGTGTACTTACTATTACCAGTAAGTCTTCTCTTCACGTGATTTCTTATTGCTCATAAACGTTGTTTACTTTCAGATTGAAGAACACCCTTTAGCGGTTTTTTGTAGGACAGGTCTGGTATTGATGTAATCCCTCAGTTTTTGTCTTGGAAAGTCTGTCTCTTTCTTTCCTTCCTTCCTTCCTTCCTTCCTTCCTTCCTTCTTTGTTGTTGTTGTTGTGACAGAGTCTTACTCTATGGCCCAGGCTGAAGTGCAGCGGTACAATCTCAGCTCACTGCAACCTCCGCTTCCTGGGTTCAAGCGATTCTCTTGCCTCAGTCTCCGGAGTAGCTGCGACTACAGCTGCGTGCCACCATGCCTGGCTAATCTTTGTATTTTTAGTAGAGATGGAGTTTCACCATATTGGCCAGGCTGGTCTCGAACTCCTGACCTCAGATGATCTGGCTGCTTCAGCCTCCCAAAGTGCTGGGATTACAGGCATGAGCCACTGCACCCAGCCGGAAAGTCTTTATTTCTTCATCATATTTGAAGGACAGTTTCACCAGATATGTTATTCTAGGGTAAGAGTTTTTTTCCCTCAGCACTTTAAATATGTTATGCCATTCTCTCCAGGTTTGTAAGGTTTCCACTGAAAAGTCCGCTGTTGGAACTCTATTGTATTATTTGCTTCTTTTCTCTTGCCTTTAGAATCCTTTCTTTATCCTTGACCTTTGGAAGTTTGATTATTAAATGCCTTGAGGTAGTTTTCTTTGGGTTAAATCTGCTTGGTTTTCTATAACCTTCTTGTACTTGGACATTGATATCTTTCATTAGATATGGGAAGTTCTCTGTTATTATCCCTTTAAATAAACTTTCTACCCCTATCTCTTTCTCTACCTTCTCTTTAAGGCAAATAGCCCTTAGAATTGCCCTTTGGAATTTATTTTCTGGATTGTGTAGGCATTCTTCATTCTTTTTTATTCTTTTTTCTTTTGCCTCCTCTGTGTTTTTTTTTTTTTCAATTTTTAAAAAATTTAAAAAAATTTTTTAGACCAATTCTCACTCTGTTGCTCAGGCTGGAATGCAGTGGTACAAACATGGCTCACTGCAGCCTTCACCTCCCAGGATCAAGCAATCTTCCTACCTCAGCCTTCTGTGTGGCTGGGACCACAGGTGCACGTCACCACACTCAGCTAATTTTTAAATTTTTTGTAGAGACAGAGTCTCACAACTACTTGTCTCAAACTACTGGGCTGGTTTTGAACTACTGGGCTCAAGTGATCCTCCCACCTTGGCCTCCAAAAATACTGGGATTACAGGCATGAGCCAGCACACCTAACTGACTGTGTATTTTCAATTAGCCTGTCTTCAAGCTCAGTAGTTCTTTCTTCTGCTTGATGAATTCTGGTATTAAGAGATTCTAATGCATTCTTCAATGTGTCAGTTGCATTTTTTCCATTCCAGAATTTCTGCCTGGTGTGAAATTGAAATTATTTTAAAAAATTATTTCAGTGTCTCTGTTAAGTTTATCTGATGGAATTCTGAATATATTTATCTGTGTTATCTTGAATTTCTTTAAGTTTCCTCAAAACAGCTATTTTAAACTCTCTGTCTGACAGGTCTCATATCTCTGACTCTCTGGGATTTATCCCTGGTGCCTTACTTAGTTCATTTGGTGAGATCATGTTTTCCTGGATAGTCTTGATGCTTGTGGATGTTCATCAGTGTGTGGGCATTGAAGAGTTAGGTATTTATTGTAATCTTCACAGTCTGGGCTTGTTTGTACCCATCCTTCTTGGGAAGGCTTTCTGGGTATTTGAAGGGAGTTGGGTGTTGTGATCTAAGTTTTTGGTCATTGTCATGGTACCTGCATTAGGAGACATCCCAAACTCCGTAACACTGTGGTTGTTGAAGACTCATAGAGGTACTACCTTGGTGGACTTGGGTAAGATCCAGAAGAATTCTCTGGATTACCGGGTAGAAACTCTTATTTTCCTCCCTTTGTCCTAAACAAACGGAATCTCTCTTTCTGTGCTGAGTTGCCTAGAGCTGAAGGAAGGGTGACACAAGTAACCCTGTAGCCACTACCACTTGGACTGTACTGGGTCAGACCTGAAGCCATCACAGCACTGGGTCTTGCCCAAGGCCTGGTATAATCTCTTCCTGGCTATTGCCTATGTTTACTCAAGGCCCTAGGACGCTACAATCAGCATGTGGTGAAGCCAGCCAGTCTTGTGTCCTTCTCATCAGGGTGGGAATTTTCCCCAGAGCCCAGGTGGGTCCAGAGATGTCATCCAGAAGCCAGAGCCTAGAGTCAGGAACCTTGGAAATCTACCTGGTGCTGTATTCTACTGTGTCTGAGCTGGCACTCAAACCACAAGACAAAGTCCTTCCCACTCTTCCCTCCCCTTTCCCTAGGTAGAGGAGTTTTTCTCTGTATCCACCACCACTATAGGCCTGTGGGGAGTATTACCTGGAGATTGCTAATGTTCACTCAGGGCCCTTGCAAGGGCACTTCAGGCAGCTTATGATGAATGCTGCCAGGTCTGGGACTCACCTTTTAGTGAGGTTTTCTCTTCCTTGGCCCAGAGTAGGCCCAGAAATGCAGTCTAAGAGCCCAGACCTGGAATCAGGGTCTCCGAGTGCCCTCTGGTTGCTCTACCTGACCGTGGCTGAGCCGGTACCTAAGCTGCAAGTCAAAGTCAAAGTCCCCTTTACTCTTCCCTCTGTTGTTCTCAAGCAGAAGGAGTCTCTCTTTGTAGCCACCACAGCTGGGAATGTGCTGGTTCATACCTAATGCCAGCACGTCTCAGAGTCTCACCCAAGGTCCACAGTGAGTCCTTTCTAGTTACTGCTGCTGATTATTCAGAGCCTAAGGGCTCTATAGTCAGAAGGTGATGAATCCTGCCAGGACTGGGTCCTTCCCTTCAAGGCAGCAGGTTCCCTTCTGGCCCAGAATGGGTTTAGAAATGTTGTCTGGGAGCTTGGAATGAGAGCCTCATGATGCTGCCTGGTGCCCTATGGTACTCGGGCTATGATGGTATCCATGTTGCAAGACAAAGTGGTCTTTACTCTTCCCTTTCCTTTCCTCAAGTGGAAGGAAAGGGTCTCTTTTGGACCCATGACTGTGCTGTCTGGGGTTAGGGGAGGGGTGACACAAGCACTCTCTTAGCCACAATGGCTGGTGTGTCACTGGGTCATGTGCCCCCACAAGTCCTCTGGCTCTGAGCCTAGCACAGCAGTAGGACTTGCCTAGGAGCTGCAGGCCTAGTGGCCTAGACTGCCTTTCAAGTTTCTTTAGAATACCAGAGCACTTTAGCCCGCAGTGGCAAGGCTTGCTGAAACTCAAGTTCTGACTACAGGAGTGGGCAATTTTCCTCTGGCTAGGGCTTATCTAAATGCTCCCTCCATGATCATCGATTGAGTTCTGCTCAGTGTTGGCAGCATTGAGTTCCACTGCAAAGTCCCGCAATCACTGTGCCCTCCCTCCCCCAAGTGCACAGATTCTTTCTTCATGCCACCTGACAGTTTCTAGGGGATGGAGAGGAATGGCACTGGCAATTCAAGACTGTCTTTCCTATCCTTTTCAGTGCCTCTTTCAATGGTATGAAGTTAAAACCAATTACTGTGATTGCTCAGCTGATTTTTGGTTCTTATAAAGGGGTGTGTGTGTGTGTGTGTGTGTGCGCGTGCGTAGATGGTTGTGGAATTTGGTGTTCCTGCAAGGAGAACATTGGTGGAGGCTTCTATTTGGCCATCTTGCTCTGACTCCAGCTTCAATTACATATTTAATTTTTAAAAAACTGTATTTTCCAAAATAATTTAAAATCAGTAAGCAGAGTAGCATATTTAGGAAAGAGCTGGATTCTCCTATCTGCTTCTATATTCACTCTCTTGAGACGACATGTCATGTAGTCTCTGGAAAACTTCACTGTACATTCATGAGAGAATGAGTTAAAAGCAAATAATGAGGCTGGGCACAGTGGCTCATACCTGTAAATCCCAGCACTTTGGGAGGCTGAGATGGTAGGATCATTTGAGCCTGGGATTTTGAGACCTGCTTGGACAACACAGCAAGACCCCATCTCTACAAGACATTGTAAATTTTTTACTCAAAGAAAAAGAAAAGCAAATACATCATAGTACTATGAAAACAGTTTTGAGATCATACCGCCCCTGAAAGGATCTCAAACATGGCCAGGGTTCCCTGGGCCACACTTTGAGAGCTATAAATATAGAGAAAGGGCTCCAGAGACTTTGGAGAGGACCTAACTACCTTTAGATATGTACTAGAAGACTCTTCCTTTATCAGGGTCTTGAAAAATATATTGGGAGAGAGGTGTAAGCATCTCTTAAGTAGGAAATATTAAGTTGGAATGGGCCTTCTCATTTCAATGGGAATGGTGCAATCCCAGGGAGATCTGATCATACAACAGTGAAATCCAGGGAGATCTGATCATATAACTTGTTTTTCACTGTGAAAAACAAGATGCACATTGTTATCATAATAGCAGGGATGGAGAGATAAAAAGAATGTTATCTCCCACAGGCATGTTTAAGAGTGGCTATTTGATCATGTAATTGCTACTACTAAATAGATTTGTAAAAAAACAAACAAACAAACAAAAAATCAAGGCCGGGTGCAGTGCCTCACACCTGTAATCCCAGCACTTTGGGAGGCCAGGGTGGGCAGATCACCTGAGGTCGGGAGTCCAAGACCAGACTGGCCAACATGGAGGAACTTCATCTCTACTAAAAATACAAAATTAGCTGAGCCTGGTGGCACATGCCTGTAATCCCAGCTATTTGGGAGGAGAACTGCTTGAACCCGGGAGGTGGAGGTTGCGGTGAGCCAAGATGGCGCCATTGTGCTCCAGCCTGGGAAACAAGAGCAAAACTCCATCTCAAAAATAATCAAATTATTAAAACAGATAGTAGTACAATTTGATTTGTATGACCCATCAAAAAAAATCAGGTCTGAAAAACAAAGGCGTAATTTGAGATATTATGATAGAGAATCATGGCTCCTCACCCACATGCCAGACCTAAGACATATCAGAATATAGAGTCCTTGAATGAAAGGAAGGTCCAAATGCTCATGAGAGACATATGGTAATGGCATATACAGAAACTTACTGTGGATCTTCTTCCTAGCATTTCCCAACAAGACTTGAAGCCATAGATCATAGTAACAGTACATCAGGAAAAGGGAAATATTTGGATTGCTAGGGCACTATTGAGCACTATGGGACCCCTGATTAACAGTACTTTCAGGAGTCACATAATCCGTGTGATCCATAGATCAGAGCAGAATCTGCGGGTGTTAAGTGATTAATGGGGTTTCCTCCGTGGCCATCTCACAGTAGGCCCAGAAGAACTCCAAACATATTCTAGGATTTTTTTTTTCCCCAGCTCTGAGTGTGATTTGGAATATGTACATTCAACAATTCCACAATATGTATTCCTTGACTTGTGAAATGAAGGGTATCATGGTTTAAAGGACTGAGTAAACACTTTTGTAGCTACTCCTAGCCACTGAAATGGCAAACACTATATCCACATGAGATTTCCCACCATCAAAAGTTGAAAGAGGCATGGGTAATAAGAGTGACCTTATGGATTACCATAGGGTTCTTCAATTGGTGACTTAAATGACAGTCACTCTTCTAGAAGTGGTCTTCTTACTGGAGTAAATCAACTTTCCTAGCATCCTATTTCTTTATTTTTTAGTTTTTTGAGACAGGGTCTCGCTCTGTCACTCAGGCTGGAGTGCAGTGGCATAATCACGGCTCACTCCAGCCTCAACCTCCTGGGTTCAAGCGATTCTTCTACCTCAGCCTCCTAGTAGCTGGGACTATAAGCATGTGCCACCACACCCAGCTAATTTTTGTATTTTTTGTAGAAGTGGGGCTCCCTCATGTTTCCCAGGCTGATCTTAAACTCCTGCACTCATGTGATCCACCTGTCTTGACCTCCCAAAGTGCTGGGATTATAGGCACGAGCCACCACACCAGACCACACATTCCTATTTAATTGGCAAAATTGACCAGGACAAAAGTTCTTGAAAAATGACAATGGATTACCATAAGGCTCATCAGTTGGTGACTTAAATGGCAGTCACTCTGCCAGACATGGTTTTCTTACTGGAGTAAATCAACCTTCCTAGCATCTGATATGTAATTTGTTATTTGGCAAATGTATTTTTCTGTATCTTTGTATGCAAGAACATACGAGGGCATTTCCTTTGCCTGACAGCGTAAGTAGTATACTTTTACATTTTGCACAGAGTTATGTCCACTCTGGCTCTGTGCCATAGTTGAGGCCACAGAGACAGTGACCATCTCATCATCCTGCAAAACATCACATGGCTTCACTATATTGAGGCCAGTATGCTGACAGAATCAGGAAAGATGGAAGCTGCAGGTCTCCTAGAGTTCCTGATAATATGCATACTTATTTTCTGAGGGTAGGAAATAAATCCTATAAAATTCAGAAGACTTTTTATCTGGTTGAATTTTCTGACTACCCTCGGGTTCATATACATAGGGATATTCCCTTCGAAGCAAAGAAGAAATGGCCACATCTTACATTTCTACCACTAAGAAAAATGGACAATGTTTGGTATACCTCTTTGTTTTTGTGAAACAACATATACCACATTTGGGTGCTACCCTGAATTTACTAATTGATGTGAAAAGAATGCCAAATTTGGCTGGGTGTGGTGGTTCATGTTTGTAATCCCAGCACTTTGGGAGGCCGAGACAGGTGGATCACTTGAGATCAGGAGTTCAAGACCAGCCTGACCAACATGATTAAACCCCATCTCTACGAAAAATACAAAAAAATTTAGCTGAGCGTGGTGGTGGGCACCTGTAATTCCAGATAGTCCAGAGGCTGAGGCAGGAGAATTGCTTGAACCCAGGAGGTGGAGGTTGCAGTGAGCCGAGATTGTGCCATGGCACTCCAGTCTGGGCGACAGAGCGAGACTCTGTCTCAAAAAAAAGAAAGAAAGAAAGAAAGAAAGAAAGAAAGAAAGCCAGCCAGCCAAATGTTCGTAGGTCCCCAAACCAGAGAGATTCTCCTGTTTTTCCAGACTAATGAGCAAATAGCTCTGTGATTTGGTCCACATACTCCAGTGGAGGCTCTGGTAATTAGGTGTCCATATCAGATCCATGTAGATCCTGTGGCCTACCCTGATGGCACTATCACAGGAGTGGCCTCTGTGATTTTGAATGGAGAAGGCTGTCTTCATCAAGTAACTCCCTTTGAGAAACAGTTTTGTTGTTGTTATAATTGTTCTATTTTATTATTCATTATTGTTGTTAATCTCTTACTGTGCCTAATTTATAAAATTAAACTTTTCATAGGTATGTATGTATAGGCAAAAACATAGTATATATGGAGTTCAGTACTATCTGTAGTTTCAAGTATCCCCTGGGGGTCTTGGAACATATTCCTGGTGGATAAGAGGGGGACTATAATACATTGTTATTAACTATTCTTACCACGTTGTACAAAGATCTTTTAACTTATTCCCCCTGCCTAACTGAAATTTTGTATCCTTTGGCTATGTCACCAACCTCCCATTCCAGCACCCCAGCTCCTAGTAATTACCATTCTACTCTCTGCTTCTATATTCAACTTGAGAAACAGTGCTTGCCTTGTTAGAGGGGCCTGGTAGATAACATACTCACCAAGTGCCTTTGGTATATGAGCTGCTTATCATGAACTGAGTTAAAAGAGCCACCAAGCCATAAAGATGGGTGAGCCCAACGTTACCACATCATTAATTGCAGGCCCTACAGGTACTGGTAAGTTGCCAAGCAGGTTGTTTACGTTTCCAGCATGCCTACTCTTGATGCACATCCACCCCTTCCTAACCCACAGCTTTTCCCTCATGGGGAGTTCCCTTTGACCACTTGACTAAAGGAAGAAAAATTTAAGCTTGGCTTGTAACTTGCTCTGCAATGGTTCTTGGAACCAACCAGAAGTGTACTGCGTTACCATTACAAGCACAGAAGACAAAGAGAAAACCTGGGCAACATGATGAAACCCCGTCTCTACAAAAAATACGAAAAATTAGCCGGGCATGGTAGCCTGCACCTGTAGTCCCAGCTATTCGGGAGGCTGAGGTGGGAGGATCACTTGAGTCCAGGAGGTAGAGGTTGCAGTGAGCTGAGATCAATCACACCAGTGCACTTCAGCCTGGGTGACCCAGTGAGATTCTGTCTCAAAAAAAAAAGAGAGAGAGAAAGAGATGGCCATTGAAGACTAAAGGAAAGAAAATCCTTCCAGTGAGGGGATTTTGAATAGCAAATCTACTTTCCTGGATGAAGAGAAGGTCTGAGGTTTAGCAGCACGTTTCATAGGCAGGGACTAACATCCACAAGAAACGGAAGCCTCTGGGCCATTATTCCTCTCTTGTATTCCTAACCTGAAACAGTCTGTACAGCACTCTCCCACATACCCTTCCGCTGTGTCTCCCTTCCGCCATGTCCTCTGGACTCAGTCTGTCATGAGAGAAATCTACTGGCCATTCACTGAAGACACTGCTTCTCCTACAACTCTCTCATGCCATGGCTATTTTTTCACCTACACCACAAATGATTTTTTTCACTGTTCATCACTCCCTTCTTGTTTTCACCTCCCCATAGCACTAAAATCACTCTCCTCTGTATACTCTAAACTACCCTCCCCTTCTCATTCCTCATTAAACTCATCTGATCAAACACAATGTTGGTTAAACTCAACTCCTCTTCTCCCTTCTGTGCCAACATAGGAGCAGAAGATGGTGGCCGGAGGAAAACACACAGCCCCGCCGACCTAGGCCTGCCTTAGATTTGTAACCCACAGCTCGCAAATGGCTTCTCACGCCTCCACATTTTCTTAAACAATTTACTTTCTTCTGGTCTGAGCTATTTCACAACTTCTCTCTCCTTTAACCTTTGATAGTCTCATCCCTTCCCCCACTCTCCCCAGGATTACTAAGTCAATCCATTTACATGCATCTGAACACACAAACTGTCTTCCCTCTGATACGGATACGGATACGATGGATGGTCTGCTCCTATTTAAGGGCAACCCCTCCGCTTGTTCCCTGGATCCATCCCCTTTCATCTGCATGTGACCTTTGTTCCTCCAATGCCCCTCCTGAATCATCAATGGTTTCTTTGGCATTAACTTGCTGAATCTTAAATTGTTTTTTTTTGCTACATGTAATTTCATAAGAATAAATTAGAAAATTTGATGAAATGGATCTATTTTTAGCAAAATTCAAATTAACAAAATGGACACAAAAATAGATAGGACATCAAAATAAAACAATATCCATAGAAGAAATTGAAAAATTTGTGAAAGATCTCCAGCCCCACAAAAAAGCCGTGTCAAGATAAAAAGCCACGTCAGGGTGAGTTTTGTCAACACAGTTTCATTAATAGTATGTACATTTTCGGTAACTTGTCATAAAAGTCTTCTTACCTTTTAGAGATACACATTGAAATATTTATGTTATTTATTTATTTATTTTTGGAAGCAAAGTCTCACTCTATTGCCCAGGCTGGAGCACCATGGCATGATCTTGGCTCACTGCAATCTCCGCCTCCCAGGTTCAAGTGATTCTCCTGCCTCAGCCTCCCAAGTAGCTGGGGTTATAGGCATGTGCCACCACGCCCGGCTGCACTGAAGTCTTTATGAATAAAATGATATGATGTCTGGCATTGGGATTTACTTAGAAACAATTCAAGGGATGAGGGAATTGAGTGAGGATTGAGATAGACTGACTTGCCGGGCACGGTGGCTCACGGCTGTAATCCCAGCACTTTGGGAGGCCGAGACGGGTGGATCACGAGGTCAGGAGATCGAGACCATCCTGGCTAACACGGTGAAACCCCATCTCTACTAAAAAATACAAAAAACTAGCCGGGCGAGGTGGCGGGCACCTGTGGTCCCAGCTACTTGGGAGGCTGAGGCAGGAGAATGGTGTGAACCCGGGAGGTGGAGCTTGCAGTGAGCCGAGATCTCGCCACTGCACTCCAGCCTGGGCAACAAGCGAGACTCCGTCTCAAAAAAAAAAAAAAAAAAAAAAGAGATAGACTGACTTTGTGTTGATAGTTCTTGAAGCTAGTGATGAATACATGAGGGCTCCTTATATAATTTGTTTTTGGTTTTTGAGAGAGTCTCACTCTGTCACCCAGGCTAAGAGTGCAGTGGTGTGACCTCCAAGGGTCAGGTGATCCTCCCACCTCAGCCTCTGGGTATCTGGGTAGCTGGGACTACAGGCTATGCTACCAAACCTGGCTAATTTTTTTTTTTTTTTTTTTTTTTTGTATTCTTTGTAGCGACGAAGTTTCCCCATGTTGCCTAGGCTGGTCTAGAACTCCTAGATTCAGGTGATTCTCCCACCTTGCCCCCAAAGTGTTGGGATTGTAGATGTGAGCTACTGCACCCAGACTTTTTTTTTTTTTTCCCCGAAAGGGAGTTTCGCTCTTGTTGCCCAGGCTGGAGTGCAATGGGGCAATCTCGGCTCACTACAACCTCTGCCTCCCGGGTGCAGGCGATTCTCCTGCCTCAGCCTCCTGAGTAGCTGGGATTACAGACGCGCACCACCACGCCCGGCTAATTTTGTATTTTTAGTAGAGACAGGATTTCTCCATATTGGTCAGGCTGGTCTTGAACTCCCGACCTCAGGTGGTTCACCTGCCTCAGCCTCCCAAAGTGCTGGGATTACAGGTGTGAGCCACCGCATCCGGCCCTTTTTTAAAGAAATTTAGAGAAGAGGTCTTGTTACATTGCCCAGGGTAGAGTGCAGTGGCTATTCACAAGCACAATCAAAGCGACTACAGCCTGGAACGCCTGAGCTCAAGCGATCCTCCTGCTTTAGCCTTCTGAATAACTGGAACTACAGGCACAGACCACCGTGTCTAGCTATGTAATTATATATAATACATATTTACATTTAATTTAATACAATAATTTATATAATATATAAATTATATTATATATTATATACGAATGCATAAATATAATGTATAGAAGTATTATATGTAATGTATATATATTAAATATATACATAATATATGTATTATATGTAATGTATATATAATATACAAACATACATACACGTGTGTGTTTGTGTGTGTGTGTGTGTATATATATATATTTTTTTTCTCCTGAGATGGAAGTCTTGGTCTGTTGCCCAGGCTGTAGTGCTAGTGCAGTGGCATGATCTCTGCACTCCTCCAAGCCCCGGGTTCAAGGAATTCTTCTATTCAGTCTCCTGGAGGAGCTGTGACTGTGTGCACCATCATGCCTGGTTAATTTGTTTGTTTGCTCTTTCTTGCTTGCTTGCTTGCTTTCTTGCTTTCTTCTCTTTCTTTTTTCTTCTTTCTTTTTTTTCTTTTTCTTTTTTTTGTAGAGATGGGGGTCTTGCCATGTTGACCAAGTTGGTCTTGAACTCCTGGCCTCAAGCAGTCCTCCCACCTCAGCCTCCCAAAGTGCTGGGATTACAGGTGTGAGCCACCATGCTTGACTGTGATTCTGTTTTTCAGTTTGAAATTTTTTTCATAGTAAAAAGCTTTTTAAAAAACTGCCAGGCCGGGCGCGGTGGCTCAAGCCTGTAATCCCAGCACTTTGGGAGGCCGAGACGGGTGGATCACGAGGTCAGGAGATCGAGACCATCCTGGCTAACACGGTGAAACCCCGTCTCTACTAAAAAATACAAAAAACTAGCCGGGCGAGGTGGCGGGCGCCTGTAGTCCCAGCTACTCGTGAGGCTGAGGCAGGAGAATGGCGGGAACCCGGGAGGCGGAGCTTGCAGTGAGCCGAGATCCGGCCACAGCACTCCAGCCTGGGCGATAGAGCGAGACTCCGTCTCAAAAAAAAAAAAACAAAACTGCCGAATGTATTGGTGGTGGTGTTAATCTTGGAAAATCAAAGGATGAGATAAGGACCCTAGAGATACGAGATCAGGATCATTTCTTTAAAAAGAGGAAGAAGGCTGGGCACGGTGGCTCATGCCTGTTATCCTAGTACTTTGGGAGGTTGAGGCAGGCGGATCCCTTGAGTTCACCAGTTCGAGAGCAGCCTAGGCAACATGGGAAAACCCCATCTATACTAAAAATACAAAAATTAGCCAGGCATGGTGGCGCACACCTGCAGTCCCAGCTACTCAGAGGCTGAGGTGGGAGGATACTTTGAGCCCAGGAGGCAGAAGTTGGAGTGAGCTGAGATTGGGCCACTGCACTTTAGCCTGAGCAACAGAGCGAGACTCTGCCAATTAAAAAAAAGGAAGAAGGTCAGGCACAGTGGCTCACTCACTTTGGGAAGCCAAAGCAGGCGGATCACTTGGGGCCAGGAGTTTAAGACCAGCCCAGCCAACATGATTAAACTCCATCTCTACTAAAAATACAAAAATTAGCTGAGTGTGGTGGTGCTCATCTTTAGTCCTGGCTATTCGGATGGCTGAGGCACGAGAATCGCTTGAATCCAGGAGGCGTGGCTGCAGTGAGCAGAGATCTCACCATGGCATTCAAGTCTGGGAGACAGAGCAAGACTGTTCCCACACCCCCAACCAAAAGAAAAAAAAAGGAACACAGAGAATCTTTTTGAAAGTATTTTCTGTGGACTACATACTTCTCAGGATTTTCCCCAGAATCCATGTTACAGTAGACACCATACGATTAATACAACTTCTTAAGGTTTTCTTCCAGTAAAACAGTTTCTATTTGAATTATTCAGGAACCCAAAGAATCTGGACTGCTAAGAGGGAGAGAAAATAGTGCCCTGCTAGATATAAAACTAAATTCTCACAGGTATATTATTCTGTTTTCAACTATCAGTTCTGTGTGATGGATGTATTTGTCTATTCCTATGACAGAAATAATCCCTTGATTACTGTGACTTTATGTCACATTTTACTTTCTGGTCAGGAGTGGTACCAACTGATTTTTTAAAATTGTCTTAGGTATTCGTATGTATGCATTCTTCCGTAGCAGTTTTAGAATACATTGTCATTTCCTAAAATACAATTTCTTTTTCATTTGGTTGGAATTACATAAAATTCACTGATTAATTTGGGGGTAAATGACATATCACAACATTGAGTCTTTCCATCTGGTTAAGTTGTAATTACTATCCTCAGGTCTTAGTCAATTCTAATTAAACGTGACAGCCTGATGTTAGCTGTGCTTGGATAGACAGTGGGGCCTCGAAGTGGCATAGATTGAAAAGATGTGCAGAGGCAAGAGATCTGCAATGAGTCATTTAGTGGCCTGGGGCAAGAGGTGACAAGAATAAGGGAATGGATTTTCGGAAAATGTAAACATATTTCAAAATCCTCAGATTTACTGGGGAAAAGGGTGGAATGAACTACAATCAGGCCTGATGAGGACCCAGGTTGTGTGTGAGCTGACTGAGAAACACAAGAATAGAGATGTTAAGGATACCATGCTTTAGTAATAAAGTCACCTATGCTTTCTTTTTCTTTTTTGCCTTTATTTACTGTGCATTCTTTTGTTATATTTTTGCCCTTCCCACTATTTTCAAATTTCCAAAAATCATGTTCTTTCTCATGTGTTTTTGTCAATTAATTCTACGGAATGGCCAGGCACAGTGGCTCATGCCTGTAATCCCAGCACTTTGGGAGGCCAAGGCAGGTGGATGACCTAAGGGCAGGAGCTCAAGACCAGCCTGGCCAAGATGGTGAAACCCCGTCTCTACTAAAAATACAAAAAAATTAGCTGAGGATGGTGGCAGACGCCTGTAATCCCAGCTACTTGGGAGGCTGAGGCAGAGAATTGCTTAAGCCTGGGAGGCTGAGGCTGCAGAGAGCCAATATCACGCCACTGCACTCCAGCCCGGGCGACAGAGCAAGATTGTCTCAAAAAAAAAAAAAAAAAAAAAATCGATGGAGCTAGATTTTCTTTCTTAACTCCCCCACCCACCCACTCTGAGAGCCTTCTCTCTCTCTCTCTCTCTCTTTTTTAATTTTGAGAAAGGGTCTCACTCTGTCACCCAGAGTGGCTGGAGTGGCATGATCACAGCTCACCTGCAGCTTCTAATGCCTGGGCTCGAGCAATTCTTCCACCTCAGGCTCCTGAGTGGCCGGGACCACAGGCAATTGCCACAACGCCTGGCTCACTTTTGTATTTTTTGTAGAGATGAGGGTCTCACCATGTTGTTTAGGCCGGTCTTGAACTCCTGAGCCCAAGAGATCCATGCACCTCAGCCTGCCAGACTGTTGGGATTACAGGCATGTGCCACAGTGCCCAGCGAAGCCTTCTCTTTCTTTATTTTATTTATTTATTTATTTATTTATTTATTTATTTTTTGAGATGGAGTTTCGGAGTTATGCTCTGTCACTCAGGCTGGAGTGCAGTGGTGCGATCTCCACTCACCGCAAGCTCCACCTCCTGGGTTCATGCCATTCTCCTGCCTCAACCTCCCAAATAGCTGGGACTACAGGCACCCGCCACCACTCCTGGCTAATTGTTTTGTATTTTTAGTAGAGATGGGGTTTCACTGTGTTAGCCAGGATGGTCTCAATCTCCTGACCTCGTCATCCGCCTGCCTCGGCCTCCCAAAATGCTGGGATTACAGATGTGAGCCACCGCGCCTGGCCTCAAGCCTTCTCTTTCTAAAGGAGAATTTAACCTTTTAATATTTACTATAACCATTGATAACTCATTGGCCTTATTCTTGTCATATTTCATGTTTTGACTATATTATGCTTTATCAGTTTCTCCTCTATTGATTTAGGTGTCCTATTACGATTTCAGTTAACACCTAACATCTAAAAAAATTATTTTTCTCCATAAAAACTATACACTACACAGGATGAAACCTACATTTATTTAGTTAGTTAGTTATAGAGGTTCTCGCTCTGTTACCCAGGCTAGAGTTCAGAGGCACAATCATAGCTCACTGTAGCCTCGACCTCCAGGCCTCAATCAATCCTCCCATCTCGGCCTCCCGAGTAGCTGGGACTATAGGTATGCGCCCCCACACCTGGCTAATTTTTGTATTTTTGGTAGAGACAGGGTTTTGCCATGTTGCCCAAGCCGGTCTCAAACTCCTGGCCACAAGTGATCTGTCTGCCTTGGCCTCCCAAAGTGCGGGATTGCAAGCATGAGCCTCCATGCCTGGCTGAAATCTCTCAATTTATTTCGTTTCTCCATCTTCTTCCTTCTCTGATGACTTCCCAGATTTTGTAGAAATAGTATATTTTAACTTTAAATTATATTTACTTTTTATACTTAAATATTTCTTTAGTAACCAATTCATTAAATATCTAAATTATATTACAAATTATTTAAACTATCTTTTTCTGTTAAAAATATTTAACCACTACACTATGAGGAACAAATTGTTTAAACTTTATTTATTTATTTTTTTGAGATGGAGTCTCATTCTGTCACCTAGGCTGGAGTACAATGGTGTGATTGTGGCTCACTGCAACCTCTGCCTCCCAGGTTCAGGTGATTCTCTCACCTCTGCCTCCTGAGCAGCTGGTATTACAGGCACGCACCACCATGCCTGGCTAATTTTTATGTTTTTAGTAGAGACACAGTTTCACCATGTTGGTCAGGCTGGTCTCAAACCTCTGACCTCAAGTGATCCATCCGCCTTGACCTCCCAAAGTGCTGGGATTATAGGTGTGAGCCACCATGCCTGGCCAAATTATTTAAACTTTAAATCATACTGGTTCCAATGTGTATCACTATTTTTGAAATAAACCTTTTATATTAGAATAATTTTAGATTCACAGAAAAATTATAAAGATAATACAAATTGTCTCCATATGCTCCACACCCAGTTTCCCCTATTATTAACCTCTTACATTAGTATGGTACATTTGTCATAATTAATGAACATATACTGATGCTTGTTACTAATGATAGTCCTCTTTTTGTTCATATTTACTTAGTTGTTAACTGAATGTCCTTTTGCTGTTTCAGGATCCCATCCAGGATACCCCATTACATTTAATCATCTTGTCTCTTTGGGTTCTGCCTGTGACAGTCTTTCATACTTTTGTAGTTTCTGATGACCTTTCCATTTCGAGTATTACTGATCAGGTATTTGTAGATTGTCACTTAATTGGAATTTGTCTGATTTTTTTCTCATAATCAGACTGGGGCTATTGGTTTTGGGGAGGAGGAGCATGGAGATAAAGTGCCATTCCCATCACATACTACTAAGGGAACATACTATCGGCATGACTTGTTACTGTTGAGTCAATTTCGATCACCTCACTGCCTGAGGTAGTGTTTGTCAGTGTCTCCACTGTGAAGGTACCCTTTTTTTTTTTTTTTTTTTTGAGACAGAGTCTCACTCTGGAGTGCAGTGGCATGATCCCAGCTCACTGCAACCTTTGTCTCCCGGGTTCAAGCGATTCTCTTGTCTTCTGCCTCAGCCTCCCAAGTAGCTGGGACTACAGGCGTGCACCACCACACCTGGCTAATTTTTGTATTTTTAGTAGAGATAGGGTTTTGCGATGTTGGCCAGGCTGGTCTCGAATGCCTGACCTCAGGGGATCTGCCCACCTTGGCCTCCCAAAGTGCTGGGTTTACAGGCACGAGCCACGATGCCCAAGCCATTCTGCACTCTTTTGAAGGAAGTCACTAAGCACAGCCCACACAGACAGAGTGGGAGTTATGCCCCATCTGTTGGAAGTGCAGTTCTACATACTTTATTTGGAATTCTTCTGTATGGGAGATTTTTTTCTTCTTCCCCATGTATTTATTCATTTGTGTATTTGTGTCAACATGGATTCATGGATATTTATTTTGTACTTTGAGTTATAATCCAATACTACTTTATTTATTTTGTTGCTCAAATTTTTCCAGCTTTAGCCACTGGAAACTTTTTCAGTTGACTCCTGTGCCCCTTTGACATAAACCCCATGATTGTGCGCTTAGTTTTTGTTTCAGTATTTCTTTACTTCCTGGCACTACAAGATACTCCAGGTTCATCTTGCATCACTGTGTTTTGCATGTGGTCTTTTAGCCTCTTTATTTGGACTATTATTATTATTTTTTTTTTTTTGAGACAGAGTCTCACTTGGTCACCCAGGCTGGAGTGCAGTGGCACAATCTTGGCTCATTACAACCTCCATCTCCCGAGTTCAAGTAATTCTCCCGTCTCAGCCTCTTGAGTAGCTGGGACTACAGGCGCATGCCACCACGCCCGGCTAATTTTCATATTTTTAGTAGAGACGGGTTTCACCATGTTGACCAGGATGGTCTCCATCTCTTGACCTTGTGATCTGCCCACCTCGGCCTCCTAAAGTGCTGGGATTACAGGTGTGAGCTACCGTGCCCCGCCCTATTATTATTTTGAGACAGGGTCTCTCACTGTCACCCGGGCTGGAGTGCAGTGGTGCTATCTCGGCTCACTGCAACCTCTGCCTCCCAGGTGCAAGCGATTCTCCTGCCTCAGCCTCCCGAGTAGCTGGGATTATAGGCGCCCACCTCCCCCCCTGGGGTTTTTTTTTTTTTTTTTTTTTTTTTTTAGTAGAGACAGGGTTTTACCATGATGGCCAGGTTGGTCTCAAACTCCTGACCTCATGATTTGCCCACCTCGGCTTCCCAAAGTGCTAGAATTGCAGGCGTGAGCCACCGTGCCGGTCTATTTTTTTTTTTTTTTTTAAGATAGAGTTTCCCTCTTGTTGCCCAGGCTGCAGTGCAGTGGTGTGATCTCAACTCATTGCAACCTCGGCCTTCTGGGTTCAAGCGATTTTCCTGCCTCAGCCTCCTGAGTAGCTGGGATTACAGGCATGTGCCACCACACCCGGCTAATGTTGTATTTTGTTGTTGTGATTTTAGTAGAGATGGGGTTTCTCCATGTTGGTCAGGCTAGTCTCGAACTCCCGATCTCAGGTGATCCGCCCACCTTGGCCTCCCAAAGTGCTGGGATTACAGGTGTGAGCCACCGCGCCCGGCCTTTTGTTTGTTTTTGAGACAGGGTCTCACTCTGTCACCCAAGCCCGAGTGCAGTGCCACGATCACTACTCACTGCAGCCCTGACCTCCCACCTGCCTAACCCTCCTGAGTAGCTGGGACCACAGGCATGCACCACCATGCCTAGCTAATTTTTTATTATTATTTGTAGAGACAGGGGGTCTCCCTATGTTGCACAGGCAGGCTGGTCTTGAACTCCTGGACTCAAGTGATCCTTCCCCCTTGGCCTCCCAGAGTGTTGGGATTATAGGTGTGAGCCACCACACCTGGCCCCTACTATGTATTCTTAAGTAAGATTAACGTCTCAAAGCATGATGTAATGTAGGCTGATGCAAGAAAAAAATTAATGTTATATTTTGATAAATATAAAATTGTTAAACATTTAAAAATAAATATATTAAAGAAATAGAAACACGTTGTAAAACTTTCAAAACAGTTGAGATGGGCAGGAAAAGAACCAATAAAATGTGCTGTATCCAACAGAGTTTTGAAATGGAAGCTAGGGTGGTAAAGGAAACAATGACTTCATCAAGTTTCTTCAAACTGTGTGTTATTTCTTCTGCTTGCCACTGGGATGTGCAACCTTGAAGGATGCTTTGGACAAGGCTTCTAAATGGAAGCAAACACAAGTTTGAGTTCTTGTCAAGAGAACTACCCACCCTCTCTGCAGCAGTGTCCAAGATGATCAGCCACAGATGTTCCTGCACTTTGGTCTTGGCTTTGTGCTTCTGTTGCAAAAACCACTTTGTGCTTCTGTTGCAAAAACCACCCCACATGGGATAGGGTCGTTTTTGTGTCCTGTTACATTCAGTGATTCAAATAAAATGAAAGGCATAGACACTCCTCGTTAGTATTCCTGAAAGTCCTTCTTTGTCAATTAAACTGACAAGCCTGCTACCTTCCTTTAAGAGACTGCTGATGCTGAGTCCTCAATTTAATTGGTCTATGTGGCATGAGTTTTGGAAGAATAAATATATTCTCCCTGATACTTTCCCTCAGCTAAGTTAGCTTCATCTTTGCCAAGTTCTTAAAATCTACTTGGAGGTCGTTTCTTTGGGGGTTATTTATATCTAAGGCCCAGTCAGAGCAACAGGAATCTATTCATACGTGTCAACTGCATGATTTTGTTAAATGTGTTAAATTCAGTAACACCAGGAGGAAAACATTCTACTAGCTAGTGCTGAGCAGTGCATGGTTGTTACTTTTGTTTTCTTCTCACAGTCCTTGCAGCACAGAAACAGCTGACCCTGCCACTCCTCACCTCATCGCCCAATGTGGCATCATCACAGTGTCTAAGAAGTTTCCTTGGATGATCTGTGCTTTACTTGGACAGTTGCCAACATATAGGCCTTGTGCTAAACTCTGACCAAATGCAAAGCAGTAACAGTAAGAGAAGTGTCTTAGTTTGGGTTCCCCTGAAAGTAGCTCCTGAGATATGCAATTTATCTGGAAGTGATCCCAGGAAACACCGACAGGGGACAGAGAATTGAGACAGGAAAGGAAGGTAGCTGCTGATGAAGGGTGCTGTATCAAGCAAAAATAACTGGAGCCTAATCACATGAAGGAAGTCTGGGAGCCAGCAGAGAATATGCACTGCCCGAAGGGACAAAGGAACAGGGACTTCTGGAAGATCTTCAATTCCCCATAACTTCCAGCCCACTGCATTAAGCAGAGCAGGCTTCAGTGGCCAGAGGATTAGGACAGCATGCTGGCAGCTGGTGCTGGCTCCACTACAGCTGTAAGGCTGTGGGGGATATGGGCAGAGTTCCAGCACTGTCCCCCACAATAGATTTTTCCTACTTCTTATCAAGTAATTATTTCAGATGTCATAACATGGTGTGATAATGCTTGTAACTTGCCTGACCATATGTAGTGGCATCTTCTCTTGGTAACAGGCCCTAAACTTTAGTCCCAACAGCCATGACCCAGCTGGGCCAATCATAAAATCTCATGCTTCCTAGTGACACGTAAAGTGAGTTAAAACCATAATCTTGCAATTTGAACTGATAAAGCAGTTTTCATTACAAAACATTTTCAGAATAACATAAAATAAATTGAATAAAAATAGATATTTTGGCCAGGTGCGGTGGCTTACGCCTATCATCCCAATACTTTGGGAGGCTGAGGCGGGTGGATCACCTGAGGTAAGGAGTTCGAGCCAGACTGACCAACATAGTGAAACCCCATCTCTACTAAAAATACAAAAAATTAGCTGGGTGTGGTGGCAGACGCCTGTAATCCCAGCTGCTCAGGAGGCTGAGGCATGAGAATTGCTTGAACCCGGAGGCAGAAGTTGCAGTGAGCCGAGATTGCGCCACTGCACACCAGCCTGGGCGACAGAGTGAGACTCCATCTCAAAAAAAAAAAAAAAATATATATATATACACACACACATACACACACACAGTGAGTGTGTGTGTGTGTGTTTGCCCATGTCTCAGACCCCCTATGGTAGAAAACACTAGCTGAGTACCAAAATCTATTCTCCCTTTCTCCTTGGTTGCTCAGCTAGACTACATATCCCAGCTTCCCTTCTGGTTAAGTGTGGCCATGTGACTAATACCTCTAGCCATTGAAATCTGAGCAGAAGTGAAGTGTACCCCTGTCAATCCTGGCTCGTCAAACCTCTCACATACACTCTGCCATGCTCTCTCCTTCATCCCCTAATTAGGATGACCATACCAGAGTGGCCTAAGACAGCACAACTGTGATTTACCCAAGTCCTTGAATGAGTACGTGGAACAGAGCTCCTCCTCCAACCTAGAGTCACTCTAGACTGTTATTTGAGTTAAAAACAAACAAACAAACAAACAAAAACAGCCAGGCGCGGTGGCTCACACCTGTAATCCCAACACTTTGGGATGCCGAGACGGGTGGATCACCTGATGTCAGGAGTTCAAGACCAGCCTGGCCAACCTGGTGAAACCCCATCTCTACTAAAAATACAAAAATTAGCTGGGCTTGGTGGTGGGTGCCTGTAATCCCAGCTACTCGGGAGGCTGAGGCAGGAGAATCACTTGAACCCTGGAGGCAGAGGTTGCAGTGAGCCAAGATGGCACCATTGCAGTCCAGCCTGGGCAACAGACTGAGACTCTGTCTCAACAAACAAACAAACAAACAACACTGCTGTGTCGTGGCATGACATTTTAGGTTTTATTTATTTATTTATTTTTTAAGACAGAGTCTTACTCTGTCACCCAAGCCAGAGTGCGGTGTCACATGTTGGCTCACTGCAACTTCTGCCTCCCAGCAACCTCTGCCTCTCAGGTTCAAGCAATTCTTATGCTTCAGTCTCCTGAATAACTGGGATTACAGGGGCTCACCGCTACACCCGGCTAATTGTTGTATTTTTAGTGCAGACTGGGTTTCACCATGTTGCCCAGGCTGGTCTTGAATTCCTGGCCTCAAGTGATCCGCCCGCCTCTTCCTCCCAAAGAGCTGGGATTACAGGTGTGAGCCACTGCGCCCGGCAGGTTTACTCATTTTTTATTTCAGTTTTGTCCACCCTAACAAATATACTCCCTGATGCCCACCCTTGAACTTTCATGGACCCTGGGCTTGGGTCAAGACTGCTCAGGGGAAAACAAAACAAAACATGGAAAGAGAGAGCTAGAAGCATGTTGCTACACTTAAAATATCAGTTACCAAAAACTCAGAAAGGCATACAAATTTGGAAAGATTTAAATAAGAGCAACTAAAGAATTAAAATAGCAGAGGTATTTTTCCATGAGGATAAACTGTGACTAATTCTCTTTAGCTTGGGGCTGAGCATGGTGGCTCATGCCTGTAATCCCAACACTTTGGGAGGCCAAGGTGGGAGGATCCCTTGGGTCCAAGAGTTCAAGACCAGCTTGGACAACATAGTGAGACCCCCGTCTCTACAAAAATTTATTTTAATTAGCCAGATGTGGTGGCGCACACCTGTAGTCCCAGTTACTCAGGAGGTTCAAGTGGGAGGACTGCTTGAGTCCAGGTGTTCTAGGTTACAGTGGACTATGATTGTGCTTCTGCATACCAACTTGGTTGACAGGGCAAGACCCAGTCTCAAAAAAAAAAAAAAAAAAAAAGAATAAAGAAAAATACTCTTTAGCTTAGGAAGAAGATTAGATGAGCTCAAAGTCAATAAAAGCCTGAGATTTAGCTGGGGTCAACATATCATAATCAGAAAGTAATATAGGATACTCATTATTCCAAGAATATTATTCTATAACTTGAATACAAATAGGATCTAGCAAGGTTTTGATAGGTGGTCACTTTATAATGTGTTGTGAAAGGGAAGTTAAGGAGGTTCAGGACATATTCTCAAGATCTTTTAACCTTGATATGAGAAATGAGAATTACAACACTCTCCACACCCAACAAAACAATACAATATTAATCAATGAATATACTCCAAGTCATATGGATCTTTGGTTAGAACCTGAAGGTTTGATCCAATCAACAAATATTTATTGAGCAACTACTATGTTCTAGACGTTGTGCTGAGAATACATCTGAAAATAAGACTACCTTGTGAATTAAGAGGGTTTAATAAAATAAATAATATATTAAAATGTGCTAAATGTTTAAAAAGACAGAGCAGGGTAAGGGGCATTGAGAGTGCCAGGGGAAAATAAGTGGCAGTATTAACGAGATGGTTCAAGGAGGTCTCATTGGTGAGCCACATGGCTCATGCCTATCATCCCAGCACTTTGGGGGTCAGAAGGGAGGATCACTTGAGGCCAGGAGTTTCAGACCATCCTAGGCAATATAGCGAGAGACCCTGTCTCTACAAAAATGAAAATAAAAAATTAGCCAGAACGATGATGTGCACCTACAGTCTCAGCTACTCAGGAGATTGAGGCGGGAGAATTGCTTGAGTGCAGGAGTTTGAGGCTGCAGAGAGCTATGATCGTCCCACTACATTCCAGCCTGGGTGACAGAGCAAGATCCCTGTCTTAAAAAAAACTAAGTCTTACTGAGACAAGGAGAAGAGCCATAAGGATAAGCGGAGGAAGAGCATTCCAGGCAAAGGAAACGGCCAGTGCAAAAGTTCTGAGTGACAGTGTCTCTGGCATGTTCAAGGAACAGTAAAGAGACTATTGTTCTTGTGAAGTTAGTGAGTTGCAGAGAAGAGGAAAATGAAGTCAGTGAGATGAGGGGAGTAGACAGTGTAGGTCTTGAGGGCCATGATAAAGACTTTTTTTTTTTTTCTTGAGACAGGGTTTCACTCTGTTGCCCAGGCTGGAGTGCAGTGTAACAATCACGGTTCAATGCAGCCTCAACCTCCCGAGCTCAAGCAGCCTCCCGAGTAGCTGGAATTACAGGTGTGCACCACCACGCCTGGCCCTGTAAAGACTTTTGCTTATATTCTGGGAGGAATAGGGAACAATTGGAGGGTTTTGAACAGAGGAGAGTCACGATGTGACTCACTTTTACAAGATAATTGGCTCCTGTATTGAAAAACGGACTGAGGTAGGGCAGGGGTAGAGTGAACAAGTAAGAATTTAGGAGGTTCTTGCAGGAATGTAGGAGAAATGATGGTGGTTTGGACCAGGATGGAGGCAGTGAAGGTGGTAAGAAGTAAGTTCTGGATTATATTTTGAAGGTAGAACCAACAGGTTTTCCTGATAGATTGGATGTGGGGCAAAAAAAAAAGGGAGAAGTCAGAGATAAATATAAGGTTTTTGTCTGGACAATTGAAATCTAGGAAACTGGAATAGTAGAATTTGGTAGAAGTCCAGCAGTTCAGTTTTGGGCATAATAAGGTTGAGATGCCTATTAGGCATCCAAATGCCAGTGTCAAGTAGGAAGTTTGTTTACATGAGTCTGGAGTTTAGGGGAAAAGTCCGGACTGGAAGTATAAACTTGGAGTTATCTATGTGTAGATGGTGTTTAAAGCCTTGAGATTAGATGAGATCACTAAGGAGTGAGTATAGACTGCAGTTTCCTAGAATCCAAGTATAGAAGGTGTTTCAAGAAGAAAGATGACAACAGTTGTGTCAAATGTGGCTGAGAGGTCAAGTAAAAGCAGAACTGAAAATGGACCCTCAATGTAGCAATGTGGAGGTCAATGGTGACCTTGTAATAGGCTGTCTGGGTGGAGTAGTCTGAGTGTAATGGGTTTCAGGAAAAAATGGACAAGAATTGAGACAATGACAATACGCAACTCTTTCAAATACCTTTGTTATGAAGGATGACAAAAAACAGGGTGGCATCTGGAGGTGGAAGTAAAGTCAAGAGAGTTTTTTTCTTCTATTCAAGATGGAAGAAATATAGGCCAGGCACGGTGGCTCAAGGCTGTAATCCGAGCACTTTGGGAGGCCGAGGCTGGTGGATCACTTGAGGTCGGAAGTTCAAGACCAGCCTGGCCAACACAGTGAAACCCCATCTCTACCAAAAAATACAAAAAGTTGCCTGGTGTGGTGGCAGGCACCAACTACTCGGGAGGCTGAGGCAGGCGAACCACTTGAACCCAGGAGGTGGAGGTTGCAGTGTCATGCTGCTACATTCCAGCCTGCATGACAGAGTGAGACTCCATCTCAAAAAAAAAAAAAAAAAAAAAAAAGACAGAAGAAATAACTGTGTTTGTATGCTGGTGAGAATGCCCCAGTAGAGAGGAAAAAAATTGATGATGGAGGAGGGAGGGGAGAACAATTGTAATGATATACCCAAGCAGGTGTATTAGTTTCCTAGGGTCACTATAACAGATTGCCACAAATTTGGTGGCTTAAAACAACAAAAACTTACTCTCTCAGAATTCTAGAAGCCAGAAATCTGAACTTGAGATGTTGGCAGAGATGCACTCCCGCTGGGAGCTCTAGGGGAAAATTTGCTCCTTGCCTCTTCTGGCTTTCTGGCAGCTGCTGGCATTCCTTGGCTTGTGGCCGCATCTCTCTCTTTTCTGCCTTCACATAGTCTTCTCCTCTGTGTACCTTCTACTATTCTGTCTGTCTTAAATCTCCTTCTGCTTTTCTCTTATTAAGAGACTGTCATTGGAGTTAGGGCCTCCCCAGGTAACCTAGGATGATCTCATCTCAAGATCATTAACTTAATGACAGGTGTGTTGGCTCACACCTGTAATCTCAGCACTTTGGAGGCTAAGGTGGGCAAGTCACCTGAGGTCAGGAGTTTGAGACTAGACTGGCCAACATGGTGAAACCCCATCTCTACTACTAAAAATACAAAAATTAGCCAGTCATGGTGGTGGGCACCTGTAATTCCAGCTACTCTGGAGGCTGAGGCAGGAGAATCGCTTGAACCTGGGAGGCAGAGGTTGCAGTGAACCAAGATCGTGCCACTGCATTCCAGCTTGGGTGACACAGTGAGACTTCATCTCAAAAAAACAACGAAAAGAACTTAATGACATCTGCAAAGTCCCTTTCCCCAAATAAGGCCACATTCATAGGTTCTGGATATTAGGACCTGAAATACATTTTGAGGGACCACCATTCACCCTAATGTAGTAGGTGAGAAGGAATGGGGTCTACTTCACATGGGAGGAGTCAGCTTTTAATGGGAGCAGGGATAATTCATTACTAATTTCAGTAGGGTCAGTAGATGATTTGGTCCCAGTCACAACTAGGTGGGTAGACACAGTGGTAGGAGCTTGTAAAAGTTTTTTTGGGCTGGGCACAGTGGCTCACACCTGTAATCCCAGCACTGTGGGAGGATGAGGAGGGCGGATCACCTGAGGTCGGGAGTTCAAGACCAGCCTGACCAATATGGAGACACCCTGTCTCTACTGAAAAAACAAACAAAAAAATTAGCTGGGCGTGGTGGCGCATGCCTGTAATCCTAGCTACTCGGGAGGCCAAGGCAGGAGAATCGCTTGAACTTGGGAGGTGGAGGTTGCAGTGAGCTAAGATCACGCCATTGCACTCCAGCCTGGGCAACAGGAGCAAAACTCCGGTAAAACAACAACAACAACAACAACAAAAACAAGTTCATTTGATTCCTTCTATTTCCTCAGTGAGATGAGAAACAAAGTCATCATCTGACAGTGAAGATGGGGAAGGAGTCGTCAGAACTTGGATATGAAAAGAAAAAATGTGTTGTAGTTTTCATGGAGAGTGGGAGAATGACTGGATTAGAGAATTATTAATTGTTCAGCAGCAGTAAAGCTCACCTGAGATTCAAGGTCATAATTTTTTTTTTTTTTGAGACAGAGTCTCACTCTGTTGCCCAGGCTAGAGTGCAGTGGTGTGATCTCAGCTCACTACAACCTCCATCTCCTGGGTTCAAGTGATTCTCCTGCCTCAGCTTCCCGAGTAGCTGGGACTACAGGCATGCACCACCAAGCCCAGCTAATTTTTGTATTTTTAGTAGAGACGGGGTTTCACCATGTTGACCAGGCTGGTTTTGAACTCTTGACCTAAAGCGATCCACCTGCCTCGGCCTCCCAAAGTGCTGGGATTATAGGTGTGAGCCACCGCACCCAGCCTAAAACAGGTAGATTTTATTTGCAATCCAGATTTCTGACTTCTTTTGAAAATCTAGGCGATAAGACAACATTGGGTTTGCATTTAGACATTGGAACAACTGCTAGAGCTCAGAGGTGGCTACCCAATAAAGACAGAGAAGGCTGGGTGCGGTGGCTCTTGCCTGTAATCCCAGCACTTTGGGAGGCCAAGCTGGGCGGATCACGAGGTCAGGAGATGGAGACCATTCTGGCTAACACGGTGAAACTCTGTCTCCATTAAAAATACAAAAAATTAGCCTGTAGTCCCAGCTACTTGGGAGGCTGAGGCAAGAGAATGGCGTGAACCCGGGAGGCAGAGCTTGCAGTGAACCAAGGTCGCACCACTGCACTCCGGCCTGGGCGACAGAGTGAGACTCCACCTCAAAAAAAAAAAAGAGAGAAGATAAGACTTCATGTTGCCTTTTCCCTACCTGCTTCTCCTTATACACTACTGATGCTACCTGCCTGGCCTCTGTAGACATTTGAGCTCTAGGCCCCTGAGTGAGGGCATTCCAGTAATTCAGTATGGCTGGAGAAAAGGGTGGTGGAGCAGATGGCTAAAGAGATGGATGAGGGCCAGTGAAGAATACTGTTCCCTGAGTGAAAGTTTGGGCTATACCCCTAAGTCACTAGGGAGTTATTGAAGAGTTTACAGCATAAGAATGATAGTATCTGGTTTATCTAAGGAAGGCAGATGGATTCAAGGCAAAAGACCAGATGCTGTAAAGAAGTTATTGTTATTAATCCATATTTTTTCTTACATCTAAAAAAATCGACAAACAATAAGTCTGGTTTATAAACACAAGTCTTCATGTCTTTTTTTTTTTTTTTTTGAGACAGAGTCTGGCTCTGTCATCCAGGCTGGAGTGTAGTGGTGCGATCTTGGCTCACTGCAACCTCTGCCTCCCAGGCTCAAGCTATCCTCCCATCTCAGCTTCCTGAGTAGCTGGGACTAAAGGTGCATGCCACCATGCCCAACTAATTTTTTTGTATTTTTTATAGAGATGGGGTTTCACTCTGTTGCTCAGGCTGGTCTTGAGCTCCTGAGCTCAAGCAATCCACCTGCCACAGCCTCCCAAAGTGGTGGGATTACAGGCTTGAGCCACCATGCCCAGCCTCTCATGTCTTAATCCTAGAATTCTTTTCCAATGCCAGGCCTCTCCTCTTCATTCTTCCCATTACCCAAGACTGAGGTTGACTCTTTTACTTCGCAGAGACAAAAGCAAAGTGTTTAATCAGTCATATGGGCCTAGCAGCCTGACTTTTTCAAGAGTTTATGACTGTATATGTTAATTCACTTATCCAAGGGTCAATTTCCTTATCTATAAGCTGCAGATAATAGCTGTCTCATAGAGTTGCTGTGAGAATGAAGGAACTGATGTTACTAAAGCACTTAACACATGGCTGGGTGCAGTGGCTCACACCTTTAATCCTAGCACTTTGGGAGGCCAAGGCAAGAGTATCACCTGAGGTCAGGAGTTCTAGACCAGCCTGGCTAACATGGTGAAACTCCATTTCTACCAAAAATACAAAAAATAGCTGGGCATAGTGGTGCACGCCTGTAGTCCCAGTTACTCAGGAGGCTGAGGCAAGAGGATTGCTTGAACCCTGGAGGCCGAGGTTGCAGTAAGCCAAGATCTTGCCACTGCACTCCAGCCTGGGCAATAGAGTAAGACTCTGTCTCAAAAATAAATGAATAATAAAATAAAAATTTAAAAATACAGCACTTAGCACAGTGCTTGGTGCAAACTGTGCTCAATAAATGTGAGATTAAAATCTGGCATAAAACATTCTATGCTGGCACGGTGGCTCCCACCTGCAATCCCAGCACTTTGGGAGGCCAAGGTGTAGGATCACATGAGGTCAGGAGTTCAAAACCAGCCTGTGTAACATAGTGAGACATGTGCCCCCCAATCTCTACCAAAAAATAAAAATAAATAAATAACTGGGCTTGGTGGCATGAACCTGTAGTCTCAGCTACCTGGGAGGCTGAGGCACTATGATCGCTTGAGCCCAGGAGTTTGAAGCTGCAGTGAGTGATCACAGCACCACTGCACTCCAGCCTGGGGGCCAGCGCGAGACACCATCTATAAGAAAAAAGAAAAATGGGGGGGCCGCCGCAGTGAGCGAGACACCGTCTCTAAGAAAAAAAGGGGGGGGGGGGGGCCGGCGTGGTGTCTCATGCCTGTAATCCCAGCACTTTGGAAGGCTGAGGTGGGCAGATCACTTGAGGCCAGGAGTTTGAGACTAGCCTGGCCAACGTGGTGAGACCCCATCGCTACTAAAAATACAAAAATTAGCCGGATGTGGTGGCGTATGCCTGTAATCCCAGCTACTCAGGAGGCTGAGGCAAGAGAATTGCTTGAACCCAGGAGATGGAGGTTGCAGTGAACCAAGATCGCACCACTACACTCCAGCCTGGGCAATAGAGAAATTTTCTATTTTTAGTAGAAACGGGGTTTCACCGTGTTGGCCAGGCTGGTCTTCAACAGAAGTTGAAGTGATCCACCTCAAGTGATCTGCCTGCCTTGGCCTCCCAAAATGCTGGGATTACAGGCATGAGCCACCGCACCCAGACATCATTCTTTCTGTGTCTATTGACTGGGCATCTATGAGTCAGGCACTGTTGTTGGTGTTGGGACTGCAGCAGTGAATAAAGCTGGTGTCAGGTGTCTTTTATATATGTCCCATGTTGTATCTTAGTTTGCTTTTTTTGCTTAGCATCTACTTTTTTTTTTTTTGAGACAGAGTCTTGCTCTGTTGCCCAGGCTGCAGTGCCATGGTTCAGTTATAGGTCACTGCAGTCTTGAGTTCAGGGGTTCATGCAATCCTCCCGCTTCAGCCTCTTGAGTAACTGGAACTACAGGCAAATACCTTCATACCTTCATAGCCAATTTTTAAATTTTTCTTTTGTAGAGATGGGGTCTTGCCATGGTGCCTAGGCTGGCCTTGAACTCCTAGGCTCAAGCGATCCACCCACCTTGGCCTCCCAAAATGCTGAGATTACAGGTGTGAGCCACCACTCCTGGCCTCGGCATCAAGTTGACCAATGGGAGATAGGAACTGGTGGCTAAATATTTCCTCTGTCTTACATTATGTGCAGTTCCTTAGGCGGCCTCAGTGGGACTAAGCTCCAGTTGTTTACAGAAATTTTATATCCTTGGATAGGCTTTCTTTCCTTCCCGTTTCATTCTTTCTGGTCTCAATTTCTTTTTCTACCATATCCTATGGGATCATTTCCCAAAAGAAAGTATCCGCCCATGAGTCCTTCTCCAGTGCTGCTTTTGGGGGGCACCCCAGCTAATATAGCTAGCCTTTTAATTGCTTTTGTTGGGTCACTTTCAACATTTCCATCTTGGGTCCCTGGATGCATTTTGGGTTCCTAATGGATAGGGATCAGATATTCTATTTTGTATTTTCCCACAGTTACTAACGAGGGCCTAGCAAATACAAGTAAACATAGATTAATTTCAATTTGATTTAACGAAAGGAAAGAATACAGTGGCTATCTGTGGCTCAACGGGAGCCAGTTGCCTCTGTTGCAGCTACTTCTGCCTGATGCTGGATAAAGGGAGGACTTGCCAGGGCAATTATTGTTTTCCTTTGTTGTATCCATCCTGCTTCCCTCCCAGGTTCCTGTTCCACTGACTTCCAGCAGCAGCAGGTCAGCAGCTGCTCCAAGTAGCTCATCAGCTCAGTCAGGCCCAGAAATGGGGCTGTCACTGGGGCCCCGCCTGCCATCTGCTTCCTCCAAGCTGGGAGTAGGAGAGGAAAACTGGTCTCTACTCCTCAGGGGCAGAATCCACATGCCTGTCATCTGGCACTACAGAACAAGTCAGGGACTCCAAAGAATGAATGACTTCAAAATTCTTTACCAGCCTTAACTGAATCTCGTAGATATAGGGAGTGACAGACAGCTGGTAAAGGTGCAAAGAAAGTAGAACATATTTGGCAGACAAGCACTAGTTGCGGGTCTACCGCTAATTTGATGCTCCTGTGGACATGCACGACTTTTCTGCCCACAGTTTCCAGAAAATGAGTAGGTTGGACTAGATGATCTCAAAGAACCCCCAGCTCTAAGATTCTTAAATTACAGAACTGGAAGGAATCTGATCTGTCAGTTATTCTTCAAATAGTCTAATTTTTTTTTTCTTGAAAGCCTTCACTGTTGGTAACAGCACCATGTCTATTCTAGATCCACTATGAGAGCTCCAGCATATCTGCTCTGGCAGGCTCCCACATGGGCATGCCCATTTACATACAGGTTTTTTTGTAATTAAAAATGATTTCTTTTGTAATTAACAATTGTATTGAGATAATGGTAGATTCACATTCAGTTCTAAGAAATAATATATTTGGGTCAGGCACAGTGGCTCACACCTGTAATCCTAGCACTTTGGGGGGCTGGGGCAGGTGGATCACCTGAGGTCAGGAGCTTGAGACCAGCCTGACCAACATAGTGAAACCCCATGCCTACTAAAAATGCAAAAATTAGCCAAGCATGGTGGTGTGTGCCTGTAATTCCAGCTACTCGGGAGGCTGAGGCAGGAGAATTGCCTGTACCTGGGAGGCAGAGGTTGCAGTGAACCGAGATTGCACCATTGCACTCCAGGCTGGGCAACAAGAGCAAAATTCTGTCTTGGGGAAAAAAAAAAAAAAAAGAATACACACACACACACACACACACACACACACACACACGGCCTAGTTTCCCCCAATGACATTTGCAAATGCTTAATATGATATCATAACTAGGATACTGACGTTGATACAATTTACCTATCTTATTCAGATTTTCCCAGTTTTATTTGTACTCATTTGTGTGTGTGTGTTAAGTTCTAGATAATTTTATCACTGTACTACCATACTCAAGATGTTTAACAGTTCCAAAGTCACAAGGAACCCTTGTGTTGCCCTTTTATATCATACCTGCCTTCTTCCCACCTTACTTCATCCCCTAACTTGATGGATTTTCCAAATCCTTTTATTTGGAAATAAGTTCAAACTTACAGAAATGTTCAAGTACACCCTATATGCAGATTCACTGATAATATGCAGCTTACCTTTATTGCCCACTCAGCTTTATCATTTTTTCCTATCAAGATTTTTTTTCCCCTGAATCATTTGAAGGTAGGCTGCATACATTATGACCTTTACCCTTTTAAGATACTTCAGTGTGTATTTCCTAAGAATTAGATATTCTTGTACATAATTATAGTAGAAGTTATCAACATCGGTACATTTAACATTGATCCAATACTTTAATCTCTTACATGGAGTCTGATTTTGTCAGCTGGAATGTCCGTGATGTATTTCCCCTCCTCTAGCACAGGATGAAGTCTAGGATCAGGCATGGCATTTAGTTGCCCTGACTCTTTTGCACCTTTTTATCTGGAACATTTCCCAAGCTTTCTTTTGATTTTAATGACATTGACATTTTTGAATAATACAGACCCTTCCTCTTTTTAATAGATGTTCCTCATTCTGGGTTTGTCTGATGTTTCATCATCATGATTCAGGCCATGCATTGTCCCCAGGAATACTGCATAGCTGATGTGGACATGATATCCATCTGCTTCTGGTGATGTAAATTTTGATCACCGGGTTAAGATGCTGTCTGCCTGCCTCTTTGTGTAGTTACTATTTCCGCTCTTGCTACTAACAGATCTAAACCAACTATGGGGAGACACATCAACCCAGACAAATATCTGTCAGCCAGTAACAGCCCCCTAGAGTAAGCATCCATGGATGATTCTTGCCTGAGCCAATCTTCACTATACACTTGATGATCTCTTCAAGTCGTCTATGCCAGTATGAGAAATCAGCTTTTGTAGGGTTTAGTTTCCTTACACCTTTGGTTCTGGTCTGAGTCTTCTTCAAGTCCTCCCAATGTCCTCTATGATCCCTGGGTAGAAAAGAAGAAGTAGACTCAGTAGCCTCAAATGGAAATGAGATCATGTGAGTTGTTCCCTGTTAAACCGTCCACAAGTGATTTGCATAACAGAATGGCTTGTAAGCTCTTACTTCCCGGATCGGATCGGTTCCTAATGCCCGCTCTGCTGTCCACCACACCCCCGCCTGTCATCCTTTGGTGGCATCTTACTCCAAACGCCAGTTCCATCCCCTCCAGCCTTCTCCCCGTCCCCGGCTCCATCCTCTCTCCATTTAAGCCTAAGGGCAGCTTTGCTAAAAGACAGCCCGCCCTGCAGGAACAGAACGCCTGCACTTCCACTGTGTTCACCACAATCAGCGCCCCGGGCCGCGGGGGTCCCATCCTTCCCTTAGACCGACTCTGGAAGGACCCCGAGAAGTGCTAGAAGAAAATAAGCGCTCGAGGAGGGGTGTGATCAGCTTTTCCGGATCCAGGTCTTTACTGGATACTTCTCTGTGCCCCACGGCGTGGGTAAAAGTGCAGGGGCGGCCACGGGCGAGGAAGGCGGGGCGCGGCTCCAGACGACTAGGACGTGGCCGGCGGGAATCCTGGAGGGCGGCCCGCAGGTGGCGGCGCGGGGCGGCGGGCGGGGCTGGGAAGGGGGAGGGCTCGGCGCGCGTCGGGCGGTGACGGCAGCGCGGAGGGGAGGTGCGAGCCGCCCGCTCGCCGGGGAGCCATGGCGAGAGGCCGCGCCGCGGCGCCCGCATCAGTCCCCGCGTCCGCAGCAGCGCCCCTACCCGCCGCCCCGGGGCCCACCCGGCCGCCGCCCCCGCGCGCCCCGAGCCTTTGACGCCCCGCGCCTCGAGCGAGGCGTCCCCCGGCGCGGGGCCGCGCGCGGGAGAGCCCGAGTGCAGCCTTAGCGTTCCCGAGAGTCTCGAACGCCCCGACGACCCCCGCGTCTCCGAACCCCGGACTCGGAGCCCAGGAGCGCCAGGGCGGCAGGCGGGCAGTAGGAGGCGGCGGCGCCGGAGCGGAACCACCGCGAGTGCCCCCGTGCCGCGCGGCCGGCTGCAGCGGAGGGAACCGGAGCAGCCGGGGGGCCGGGGCCGGGCCGACAACAACGCGGAGGAAGCCCCCACCGAGGCCCCCGGGGACCGCGCCTGCTGCCGGGTTGCGCTCCGCGCCCCTCTTGCGGGTAAGCCAGGGTTCCGCTCACCCGCGCCCCCTGCGCCTCGGGCCCGGGGGATGGGGAAGGACACGGGTGTTCCGGGAGTGTCCGCTTGAGATAGTGGCGGCGGGAGAGGCCGGGCGCCGGGACCCTGCGGGGACAGCCCTCCTAATGCGCCGGCCGCACCTGCAGGAGGACCTCGGAGCCCGGAAAAGTGCCCCTAGGGCATCGTGTCGGCCGCGCCGCGTGGCCTGGATTCCGCGCTCCGGCACTCCGAGGTGACAGTGAGGCGACCTTCAAAGAGCCTGGAGCTGAGCCAGGCCAGAGCGCGGGCAGCACCCCGATTCCCACTCACCCGCAAAACTTGATGAAAATGACATCATCTGAGCTTGTCAGAGAGCAGAAAGATGCCTTAGAGTCTTCCTTTGCATCCTCAGAGTTAACAAGTTTACTTTGTTACTTTCTTGACTTGATTTTTAAAGTTCTTTTCTAGTCTCCAAGGTCAGCCTCTTGCAGGTAAAAACAGATATAATGAACTGTATCGTTTCTTCTTTTGCAAAGTTGTGTTTTAGGAAAGATGTTAAAAGTTGACCCACTCTTGAGGCTGACGCTGGGTGCCCCCTCCCCGTTAAGCTTCCCTGTTTTAGAACCCTTGGCTGCACTTGTTCAGACACTGAAATTAGCGTCCGCTTTGAGAGCCTTCAAAGTATTCGTCGTTGGACCGCTGATATATATATATATATTTTCTGATACGCTTCACTATAACTTTATTTGCTTCAAATGTGTAAACGTTGTCAATACTATCTGTGAGTGTGTATTGGGGACTGGTAATCTTTTCTGGAGGGTCTTTTGTTTATCTGGAAGCGCAGTGGAGGTTACCATAGGGAAACAGTCTAGTTCCAGGGTCCTTTCCAATTTCCAACTACAAGAGCAGCAAAGAGGAAGGTGCTCAGACTGAGCTCTGATTAGCCTTGGAGCCAGTCTGCACTGGGGAGGGTCTCCCCGGATTGAGTGAAGGGACAACGGGCTGGGAGCTTGACTGGTAGGTTTGGAGAGTTGGACCTGGAGTGACAGATGGCGCCTTCCCTTTTGTCTCTCGGTTTGGAATGGTCATACTCGGTTGCTCTTTGATCTTTGACCTCAGCTTTGTCGTAGAGGTTCCCAGGCCAGTGTAGTCTAAGCCAGCTGGAGAGCTGAGCCGGGCCCAGGGGATGCTGAATCGGGTTAAAGCCCTTGTCTCAGGGCTGCGAGTTTGGCAACAGTTGGGTTTCAGCTTGGCCCCAGCACCAGCCGTTTCCTGTTTGATGCCCCAGGGACCAGTTTCCCATCCCCAGCGCTCGGTTGAGGGTGTCTCCACTCTGGCTGTGTTGCTTCTCGTTCTCTTTGGTCTTGGAGTGGGAAACTTGGACTGAAATTCCAACTCCTCTCTCTTTATTGGCTGTGTGACCTTACTTAACCTCTCTGTCCTGCTCTTCCCCTCTCTGGAAGACAATGTTTTAAATGGAAGTGTCTGTCTGTAAAAGTTTGACTGAATAACATGGGAGAGTTTTCAGGTCTCATTCCAACATGATTGGGTTTGTAATTTGGTAACCTTTTTGAGCCCCAACAGGGATAATAAAGCATATAATAGTAATTGTTGTTTTATAGGTTTATTGTGAGGGTTAAATCAGGTAATATAGAAGAGCTTTGGGCCGGGCGTGGTGACTCACGCATGTATTCCCAGCACTTTGGGAGGCTGAGGCAGGTGGATCGCTTAAGGTCAGGAGTTCGAGACCCGCCAGGCCAACATGGTGAAACCCCTGTCTCTACTAAAAATACAAAAATTAGCTGGGCATGATGATGGGCACCTGTAATCCCAGCTACTCAGGAGGGTGAGGCAGGAGAATAGCTTGAATCCGGGAGGCAGAGGTTTCATTGAGCCAAGATCGCATCACTGCACTTCAGCCAGGGCGACAGAGCAAGACCCTATCTCAAAAACAAAAACAAAAAACGTAAAAATAAAAGGGCTTTCAAAATAATAGAGCACTATTCACATTGAATGGAGTTCTTAAACTTTCACTTTCCAAATTAACAACACCTTAAGTTTTGCTGTCTTAAGTGGACTTTGTTCCTGTCATGCATTCTATTGCATTCTGTTTTTGTTTTTTTTTTTAATTCTTTGAGACGGAGTGTTGCTCTGTCACCCAGGCTAGAGTACAGTGGTGCGATCTTGGCTCACTGTGGCCTCCACCTCCCCGGTTCAAGCGATTCTCTAGCCTCAGCCTCCCGAGTAGCTGGGATTACAGGCACCTGCCACCACGCCCAGCTAATTTTTGTATTTTTAGTAGAGACGAGGTTTCACCATGTTGGCCAGGCTGGTCTCAAACTCTTGGCCTCGAGGGATCTGCTGGCCACGACCTCCCAAAGTGCTGGGATTACAGGCGCGAGCCACCACTTCTGGTCCCTGTCGTTACATTCTGAGTCCCTGCCTCTGACCTTGTATATAGTAGGCCTCTGTAATTGTTTGATGATTCTTGAATTAACCATCTGGGTTCCCCATCTTGACTTCGTGCTCCCAAGGTAGAAAACAGACCTTGGGCAGTCTCCTCTTCATCAACTGTCGGAGTTTTTATAGATGTGATTGTTCTGTTGCACCATATAGCTCATAAGAGAGCCAAGGAGAGTAAGCAGATAGGTGGCCAGTTTTTCTACAAGGGACAGTTCTTTTTTTACCCTTTGGGGCTTAAGTAAGAAAGGCATTGGAGGGCGAACAGTCATTTAAACTCACTGAGGGTTGCAGATTTTCAGTAAAGCCTTTTGTGCATGCCAGAGTTTAACACTGTATGGTTGGGAAGTTTGATAAACTTGAAAATAAAGTTACCATGAAAAAATGGACTCTGATCACCGGCTGTGGTGGCTCACGCCTGTAATTCTAGCACTTTGGGAGGCCTAGGCAGGTGGATTGCCTGAGCTCAGGAGTTCAAGACCAGCCTGGGCAACACGATGAAGCCCTGTCTCTACTAAAATACAAAAAATTAGCCGGGCATGGCGGCATGTGTCTGTAATCCCAGCTACATGGGAGGCAGAGGCAGGAGAATTGCTCGAACCTGGGAGGTGGAGGTTGCAGTGGGCCGAGATTGCGCCATTGCACTCCAGCCTGGGCGACAGAGTAAGACTCTTGTCTCAAAAACAAAAGAACAAAAAAAGAGAAAATGGACTCTGATTTATTTAACTCATCTATATTTGGCATGCACTGTGATTTTTGTAGGGGAAGACAAGAGGATGCTGTTTTTAAAAGATGGAGATAGAACCCAAGGGCTTATGTGGGTTCTTAGGTTTTATTTTATTCTTGGATAGAGATACACTGTTGTTAGACAGAGATACACTGTTGAATGAATGGGTCTTCTGGCTTCTCACCTCCTTTCCCCCCCTTCTTTTCAAACAAATATTCCCTATTCTGACTTGTCTTCTTAGATGTATCTAAATGGAGGCCACTTGCAGTGTTGAAAAGTGCAGTTTTAGTGAAGAGACAGTAAATAATTACATATGCATAAAACTAGATGTCTCCTGAGTTACTTAGAATACCAATGATGTTTAGCTGCTTAAAGGCTTTGATAGGCATTTTATGAAAGGCTGTGTAGTATTATTCATTATAGTGAGAAATTTATTTAATTATTATTGTTAATAGCGCACCTGAGGTGGAACAGGGTGGAATGGGATGGGAGGGGAGCTCTTGAAATCCTTGTTTGGACTTCTTCTTTTGTTTTCAAAATTTATTATTTTTATTTTACAGTACTGTTCCTTTCAGAGCAGGGCTAACTCATAGGCAGTGTGCTTATAGACAGCCTGTTTGGACTTCCTTAAACTTTTTTTTTTTTTTTTTTTTAATAGAGACAGGTTCTTGCTATGTAACAGGTGTGAAGCTGGGAATAGCCCTTCCTAGAATGCTGAGGTGGGAGGATCACTTGAGCCCAGGAGTTTGAGACCAGCCTGGGCAACATAGTGAGACCTCATGGTTACAAAAAAAAAAAAAAAAAAAAGAAAAAGGAAAGAAAAAAAAAAGAAAAAATTAGCCAGGTGTGGTGATGTGCACCTGTAGTTCCAGCTACTAGGGAGGCTGCGGTGGGAGAATCTTGAGCCCAGGAGGTTGAGGCTGCAGTGAGCCATTATTGCACCATTGTACTCTAGCCTAGGTGACAGAGTGAGACCCCCCCCCCAAAAAAAAAAAAAGCTGTCTGAGTCAAAAAGTGCTCTTAAGGAAAATGTACCTTGTTTTCCCTGAGGTTCTGGGGACTCCCCAGCGTAAGCACATGTGCCCCAGTTTGGGAATTGTGGAGCTGGATTATTTCTAGGGTCTCTTCTAGTTCCAGGACATTCAGAAGCAGAGGATAATCTATCTAGAGGAAATGGATTTTGTACTAACATTGACAAGGATGCTCCATCACAGTATAAGTTATCCACATTTGAATGTTAAATAAGACCATGCTGTGGGTACTCAGGTGACTTTAAAAATCTTTTTTTTTTCTTTTAAGAAGTAGGTGAAAATAACTGAACTTGTGGACTAAGTGGCTTAACATTTTCTGAAAAGTATCTCTTTAGCATACTATTCAGAGCACTTACTGCATTCCTCCTTAATGACTAGAATTAGTTACTAGATAACATGATTATGTTGATTAAAAGATGTCACTGTCTACTAATTTATGTCAATACAGATGAACTATTAGCAAATCCTATCTTCCATTACATAGATGCAGGTTGATTTATGTCACTTAAAAAAATGCATATTAATGGCCGAGCATGGTGGCTCATGCCTATAATCCCAACACTTTGGGAAGCTGAAGTGGGTGGATCGCAAGGTCAGGAGATCAAGACCATCCTGGTCAACATGGTGAAACCCCATCTCTATTAAAAATACAAAAATTAGCCAGGCATGATGGCGGACGCCTGTAATCCCAGCTACTCGGGAGGCTGAGGAAGGAGAATCGCTTGAACCTGGGAAGGGGAGGTTGCATTGAGCCAAGATTGCACCACTGCACTCCAGCCTGGCAACAGAGTATTAAAAAAAAAAAGAAAGAAAGAAAGAAAGAAAAAAGCATATTAATTAGAATAGGAATGTAGGATCTCACTTTTTTTTGTCTCTCTCCAGGATTACAGGGATAAAACATTTATGCATATGGAGAACCATGGGATTTTAGAAGTTGTCCATCAGTTCCTCTGGTTGTTTTGGTCCAATAAAAAAATTCTTTTTTTAGGGATAGAATCTCCGTTTGTTGCCTGGGCTGAAGTGCAGTGGCATGATCATAGCTCACTGTAACCTTGAACTCCTGGACTCAAGCCATCTTTCTGCTTTGGCTTCCCAAGTAGCATGCGTGCTGCCACACCTGGCTGATTTTATTTTCTTTTCTTAAATTTTTTTGTAAAGATGAGGTCTTGCTATGTTGCCCAGGCTGCCTTAACCTCAACCGATCTTTCTGCCTGGCCTCCCAAAGTATGGGGATTACAAGCATGAACCACTGTACCTGGCCAGGCAGTTCTTTAACATAAACAACATGTGCTGTGGGTCTGGATTTTTTTAATGCTGACATTCTGTAAGCTCTCAGTTTTTAAGTTTTGCAAAATGTGGAACAGATATGATACAACCTACTCTAGATACACAGCCTCTAGTGTAGGCTGCCTCCTTTTCTTATAGGTTTCTATCAAATAATTTCCAGCTTGAGATTCGAGATGTGACCAAAGATAAAATGTCTCTCTATAATGTTAGAAGTGGTTTGGCCTCACCTGTATTATTGAGTAAGGAATTTGGACCTTGGGGAGCAGGTAAACAATGAGAGCAGAAACTACCCTTGAATTTATGTTTGTCTGAGGACCATTGGGAAATATTTCTTGAAGAGTGGGGAAGACAAATTCCTTTGACCTCCAGAAGAATTGATTGTCCTCAGTGTGATGAGAAAGTCAGGGAGAGAGTGACTGAAGACAGCGCAGCTGTTCATGGCAAAGGGACTGATGGTCCAGATTCATGGTAGAACCAGGTGGCCCTGTTCTGGCTGGAGAACAGCAGTGGGAAGAGGACAGTGCTCACGAGAGGGAGATCCTGTCTGCCTCGGTTTCTGCCTGACTTTCGGTTGCTGCTGTGTTCTGTGGAACAAATATTTTATATCATGTTGCATTACCATCTAAGGTTGACAAGTTAACTAGAACCTTTAATTTTTTACACATTGAACCTTTAATTATCTTAGCTCCATTAATTTTACTTACATATACCAATTGTACTGCCAGTAACTCCTCGTAGATAACCACTCTTGTGACCACTATTACCATAGGATGATTGTGCCTGTTTTGGACTTCATGTAAATGGAGTCATCTAATGTATACTTTTGTGTCTGGTCTTGCTCAATGTTTTGTCTGCAATGTTCATCTGTTTGTTGCATGTACTAGTGCTTCATTCCTTTTTAGTGTGGAATAGGATTCCATTTTATGGTTATATCATGATTTGTTCACGCATTTATCTGTTGATGGACATTTGGTTTTTTTCCAGTGGGGACTATCATGGATAAAACTGCTATGAACTAAGTATATAAGTACTCGTTTCTCTCGGGGATATGCTCAAGAGTAGATCATTGGGTCATAAGACATATGTTCGGCTTTAATAAAAGTTAAGTTTTCCAAGTGTTCATTCTTCTTTGGATTTGGTATATGAGACTTCCGGAAGAACAAGGATAACTCAGTGAAACAGTATGCTACATCTTGTGATTCTGAATACAGGGCCCCCACAGTAAACTTGGTTTGCCTGTTGGACTTCCAGTTAGGGAGTTTGGTAATCTGATATCTTGAGAGATCTAGCAAGACAGTTAGAGTATCAAGGAGCAGTTTTTATTTAGTGGGAGATCTAGAGGTGTGGACCTTGCCTGCACTGCAGAATTTCAAACCTGGGAAGAAAATTGGAGGTTTACTTAAACTAACAGGACAGATTCTTGTCATGTTACAAAGTTGGAATTCGCAAGCTTTATACTGGAGAATTAAAAATGCAAAACAAACAAAAAACCAAACCTATGATTCAGGAGTAGCATTATAATGATTTAGAGGAAAGGTGGGGAGGAAGAAAATGAGCAATTTGTTATGTGTATGACTCACTGGTGCTGTGTCTCTGACTGTTACATTTGGGTGCAGCATTTCCGAGACAATTGGTTTACTGGCTTTCATAGTGGAGAATAAAAGTATTACCTAGACAGTGAGCATTTCATTTCAACCTTTGCATCTAGAATATGTTTTAAATAAAATGCAGCATACTATGGGAATTGTACAGTTGTACAATTGATTTATGTACCTGAGTGGGATGTAGCTTCGTTTTCATTCATTAGTTAAAAAGTAAAAACCTTCAGATTTAACAGTGTAGATACAATGCAGCACACCATTGATGTGTTTGAAGCCATGACTTTTTTTTCTGTGTAAGATTGGTGCTTAGGTGTGTGGAACCCAGCGACTCCTGTTTGACAGGCAGCTTTGGAATCATTACCTTATATGATAACTTCATACAGTTATTATTTGTTTGAAATGGAGTCTTGCTCTGTTGCCCAGGCTGAAGTGCAGTGGCACGATCTTGGCTCACTGCAGCCTCCATATCCCAGATTCAAGCAGTTCTCCTGCCTCAGCCTCCTAAGTAGCTGGGATTACAGGCGTGTGCCACGACACCTGGCTAAGTGTTGTATTTTTAGTAGAGGCGGAGTTTCACCATGTTGGCCAGGCTGGTCTCGAACTCCTGACGTCAGGTTATCCACCCACCTTGGCCTCACAAAGTGCTGGGATTACAGGTGTGAGCCACCGTGCCTGGCCCTCATACAGTTATTAAGAGGATTATGTGAGCTTATACATATGTTTGGCTAAGAGGAAGCATTTGTGTTAGCCATAATTATTGTTTTTACTGAACTCCTTATGATCCATTCATCCAAAAATAGTTTGGAGCAGGTATTCTGTGCCACACCTCAAGGGTGGGGTGTGCACTGGACTTCATCTGTATGACAGTAACAGGAATAGCCCTCATGGCCTAAAGCATTGATGTGAGCTGTGGTTTTTGCTCACTTGACAACTACCTTCCCTGCTTTGACTTTGAGGAGAATGGGTTAATTTTGCAGTGGTCCCAAGGCATTAGAAGAATCCCTTTGGATTTGAATATCAAGACATTCCAAAGATCTCTTGTGGGAGAAACATAGTTTGGTGTTATATATTTGGAAAAACATCTTTCTATTTGAGAAGACAAGCAGATTGTTATTATTACAGCAGCGGATAAAAGGTGTGACAGGCAAATCATTGGCAAAATAGACTAAAATGTTGACTGGTGCAGTAGATGTTTTATACTGTGTTTGAAAGATAGGAAAGTAGTTAGTCTTGTTAAATTACTGACCGGGTGTAGCAGCTCACGCCTGTAATGCCAGCACTTTGGGAGGCCAGGGCGGGTGGATTGCTTGAGCCCAGGAATTGGAGACCAGCCTGGGCAATATGGTGAAACCCCATCTCTACAAAAAGTACTAAAATTGGCTGGGCATGGTGGTGTGCCCCAGTAGTCCCAGCTATCCGGGAAGTTGAAATAGAAGGATTGCTTGAGCCCGGGAGGCAGAGGTTGCAGTGAGCCGTGATTACACCATTGCACTCCAGCCTAGGCAACGGAAGGAGACCCTGTCAAAAAAAAACAAAAACAAAAAAAAACACTTTAGTACAAGATGAATGTTTTCACAACAATTGAGTGTTAACTTGCAAAACTTTTAGGTGGGCTAAGTCTCTTGATGTTATAGTAGAAGTGATACTCATGGAAAGGAATAAAGAAAATAAATATTGCTGACTGGGCGTGGTGGCTCATGCCTGTAATCTCAGCACTTTGGGAGGCTGAGGTGGGCAGATCACGAGGTCAGGAGATCGAGACCATCCTGGCTAACACGGTGAAACCCTGACTCCACTAAAAAGACAAAAAATTAGCTGGGCATGGTGGTGGGCGCCTGTAGTCCCAGCTACTCAGGAGGCTGAGGCAGAAGAATGGGTGAATCCAGGAGGCGGAGCTTGCAGTGAGCCGAGGTTATGCCACTGCACTCCAGCCTGGGCGACAGAGCGAGACTCCATCTCAAAAAAAAAAAATATGTAACAAACCTGCACGTTGTGCACGTGTACCCTAGAACTTAAAGTATAATAAAAAAAAAATTAAAAAAAAAAAAAAAAAAAGAAAAAAAAAGAAAATATTCCTGGGAGTTTGGCTATCTTATAATCCAGTTTTTGTTCTTTACAGTGTACTGAATTCTCTGTTTGGCAGAAGGCAGCATGGCAGATTGATCATCACAAGCAAGTTTGAGAATTTCCCTCACAAATTCAAGTTGCATCCACATTTGGTCACTAGGGTGGAAAGGGAAGCAGTTTGTAGATTTTCCAAAGAGAAGACCCATGGCAGGGTTGGGTGGCATTAGGAGTGCTGGCTGGCTTTACCTTGGTAAACGCGTCCTAGACCAGTATGTGATCCTAGGCCTTATCTTACCTCCATGATGACTGAGACCCAGATGGAAGCTCTGGCTGTACTGAAGGTGAGAGAGGGTGGGGGTTAGTGAGTGATAGTGCGGGTGGATGTTTAGGAGGTAAGCCTTGCTTGTTGAAGAGAGAGTGGTAGGGTAAGGGTGGGGGGGCAGAGTGAAGGATAAAGCTGAGGTTCCCGAGTTGGACTACCATTAATCAGTTGTTCCAGTGGTAAGGACTTGGAGGGTCTTGTTTTGAATGTGCGGAGTTTGATGTGCTTGTGAGGTTTTTTTTTTTTTTTTTTTTTTTGAGATGGAATCTTGCTCTGTCACCCAGGCTGGAGTGCAGTGGCACAATCTCAGCTCATTGCAACTTCTGTCTCCCGGGTTCAAGCAGTTCTCCTTTCTCAGCCTCCCAAGTATCTGGGGATTACAGGTGACCGCCACCATGCCTGGCTGATTTTTGTATTTTTAGTAGGGGTGGGGTTTTGCCATGTTGGCCAGGCTGGTCTCGAATTCCTGACCTCAGGTGATTCGCCCACCTTGGCTCCCCAAAGTGCTGGGATTATAGGTGTGAGCCATTGTGACCGGCCACTCCTGAGATTTCTAAGTGGAGATGTGTAGGGCAGTGGGACATCTGGGCCTGACACTTCAAAGAGGGATAGGAGTTTGAGGCAAGGGTTTGGGGACCATTCCTGTGTAGACAGTAGTGATATCCATGTGTAGGAGAACTCACAGAGGGGTAGTGACTAGAGATTGGGAGAAGACCAGAAGTGCTGCGGGAGGGAGTGTTCTTTTGGTGAAGGGTAGGGTTCACAGGGTCACTCTGCTGTGAGAGGCCAAGTGAGATAAAAGCTAAAATGTCTTTTGGGGTTGTTTATACATAGTAGGTATGCAGATATTTCTAGTTGTATCATTTGGTTCTTTTTCAGAAGAGATGCTGGCTTAGCCTTGTAAACATCGCAGTTGTATAAAAGTATTCATGATAGTCCTTAAAATACCGTAATTATCTTCGAAGTTTTGTAATTTTGCTGCGTTTAACTTATGGCAGCAATAGCATTGGTATTTTAAATCAAAACAGAACACTGTCAAGGGTTACACAACTTACTCGCGATACTAACAAGATATAAAGCACCATGTTTTTGTGTGTAACTATTTAACAGCAGATGAAGTTAATGATTGCCCACTTTCAGCTAATCATATGATTGCTATTGAAATAAATACTTGCTAGACAGGGATAGAATCTAGTAATTTGTTAGCTTCAGTACTTCATGCTTGCATACACACCCATGCTATTGTGTTACCAAGCCTGAGTTTTGAAATGTGGCGTTCTTTGTCTTTCTCTGGTGAATAAACCCCATGTGTCTTACCATAGCCATTTGACTCTTCCTGGCTGTCAGGATGTGTTGCCCTGGACTGAGAGTGAGAGATCCCAGATTTTTCAGCTTCTTTTCCAATTGCTGTGGATACCACATCAGTGCCAACATGAGTCTCCTCTTGTTACTTTCTGCTAGGCTTCCCCTTAGAAGCTGAAATTCTTTCTCTTCTTGATGCTAAGGTGCCGTTTCTTAAAATGCTAGAGAGCTTTTAAAAGTATATTGTGATGGGAATTAGTTTCAAAAGATTATACCAGAGGGGGTTAAAACTTCCCAACCTTGTAAAAACCTCACTTCTTTGTTTACATCCTCCCTACCCCCCTTTCTGCTGTGCTTGGTTTCCTCCTAGCAATATGCCTTGGACAGTCTTCCTGTCAGGTGTAACTTCCCAGATCAGGGCTCCTGGAGGCGCCTGTACCTCGGACCTGGCAACGAGGCACGCTGGGGCACGCTGGCCTTTTGTTGTGGTGTAGAAAGTTTTTCATTTGGAATTCCATTTTAAAAATAGATATAGTGTGATTTTTATCTTCTTACACTAATTTTGATAAGTTGTGTATTTTAGGGCTTTATCCACTTTAAGCTGCTCAATTAATTGGCCCAATTATTACTTTTTCAGTGTCCATAAGATCTGTAGTGATGTCCCCATCTTTTATTTCTGGCATTTGCCTTTCATGTTAAGAATGTGTCTGTTCAAAGGGAGAGGGAAAGGAAAAAAGAAGAATGTGTGTGTTCAAAGGAACTGCTGGAACAGAGTAACTTAGCTCAAGAAAATGGGAGGGGGTGGTTTCTGGAAGGGGAGAATGAACGCAGTGGAGGAAATAAAGCATGAATGTGGGGGAGGGCGGGGGCGAGGACTGCTTCTCTTGCTGGCCGCCTTCTCTCTCTGGAGAAGCTGCTGGAGAAGGAGCAGTCACGTGGGTGGTGAGCTCATTAGGCTGGGGACACCAGCTGTGCTATTATTAGGGCTTTTAAAGTCCGTGGCAGATGTTCTTAGGCGGAGTTCCAGCCTTGTTCACTTCCCACATATGGCATGATACAGTACACAGAAAAAAGAGGGACTCTTTAACAAATAGCTTTTCCATGAAGCACATCACTATTTTTTTCCCGTGAGCTTTTTTCTTTTCTTTCTTCCTCTGTCTCTGTTTCTCTCTCTGCTGTTTGTTCTTTCTTTCTCTTCTTTCTCCCTTTCTTTCTCTTTCTCCCTCTGTCTCTTTCTTGCTCTCCTCTTTCTATTTTTCTGTATTCTTATTCTCCCTGTCTCTCCCTCCATCCCTCCCTCCTTCTTTTATCCTTTGAGGCCCTTTTTATTTAATCCTTTGTGGAACTAGAAGAGGACTCAGAGGCACATGAAGAAAGTTTGCCAATTTTAGATTAAAAGTGAGCCTTAGCATTGCATGGAAGGTATAAGAAATGTGGGCAAGTCTCAGGGTAATCATATACTAGAGATTTTTTTTTGACAAGAGCCTGTTCTGAATTGCGTGGTTAGCTTGCTGTCCTCTTCACTCTTCTGGCACAGTGGTTGTTTTTATACAGGACCACTTTTACCCCAGTTGACTGATAAGCTAGCCAGGGCACTGATTATTTTTACATACCAATTTGTGTGTTGTTTGTTTGGCTAATCACTTCTTCTGCAGCTGTTGTCCTGGGTCTCAGTGATCAAGTGATCAAAGAGATCAGTGATCCAGTGATCTATCTTTTTTTTCTTTTTCTTTTCTTTGAGACAGAGTCTAACTGTGTTGCCCAGGCTGGAGTGCAGTGGTGTGATCTCAGCTCACTGCAACCTCTGCCTCCCAAGTTCAAGCGATTCTCCTGCCTCAGCCTCCTGAGTTGCTGGGACTATAGGCACGTGCCACCACGCCCGGCTAATTTTTGTATTTTTAGTAGAGATGGAGTTTCACCATGTTGGCCAGGCTAGTCTCGAACTCCCAACCTCAGGTGATCTGCCTGCCTTGACCTCCCAAAGTGCTGGGATTACAGGTGTGAGCCACCGCTCCTGGCCAGTGATCAACTTTTGTCAGTAAAGCTTCCACGTGTAGACCCTCTGTCTCCCCTCATGTTTATAGCAACCCATGTCTTGGCTTGGAGTTACAGGGTATACTCATTATCAAATTTACTTAAATAACTGCTCTGGTAGACTGACTTTCTATAGGAAATGGGCCCTTATGTGAGTATAACCTCAATGTATACTCTTCAATAAAATCTCAGAATGGTGCAACCTTCATTATAGATGTTTCCTACTGTTTCTTTCAAATTTCTGATATTTTGATATATTTACACTAATTTTATAGCTAAGCACAAAATTAATTACCTCATCATATTTTTATTTCAAAAATAATGAGATAATATGTGCATACATTTGTGACATATCTTACTCTAATAATGGCCACAACTGTCAGAAGTACATTTTTAGAAAAACTTTTATAATCCAGGCATTTTTCTTCAAAATAAAGTAAATATATCTATTTTAGAAAAGTACTTTTGTATTTTAAACATTATTTAGTTGTAGAAAATATTTTTTAAAAAACCCCAAACCTAAACTATACAGTGAGGCCAGTATGAGAATAGAGGTACTGATATGGGTAACTAATTATTTATTAATATGTTTATTTCCCTGCAAATTCAGAGACTGGGAAAGAAAACCAGGAACAACCATTTTTCATTTCTCTAATTTTATGTTAAGGGGAATCATCAAGTAGGAAGCCTTTTCTCCCAATGGCAGACTCTGTTGTTGTTGTTGTTGTTTTTTTTTGAGATGGGAGTTTTGCTCTCGTTGCCCAGGTTGGAGTGCAGTGGTACGATCTCGGCTCACTGTAACCTCTGCCTCCCGAGTTCAAGCGATTCTCCTGCCTTAGCCTCCTGAGTAGCTGGGATTATAGGTGCCTGCTATCACGCCCAGCTGATTTTTTGTATTTTTAGTAGAGACGGGGTTTCATCATGTTGGCCAGGCTGGTCTCGAACTCCTGACCTCAGGTGATCCACCTGCCTCAGCCTCCCAAAGTGCTGGGATTACAGGGGTGAGCCACCGCCCCCGGCCACAGCCTCTGTTCTTACAAACTAGCCGATGCAGGTGCTGGAACACCAGGCGGTGGGCCGCGTGTTTACATGCTGCTCCCACTCAGTTGCTGAGTGGTTTATGTTTATTCCAGAAATATATGGTTTGCTCTGATTTCACAGGTCTTCAGCAGGTAAGAATCACCTTTGACTAGAGTCAGGGGATTCCTGGCAGAACGGGGAGCTGGAGACCCACTTAGATCAATGATTGCTAAGTGTGAGCTGTGTGGTTTCCCTAGGCCAGGCGTTGAGTTATGATAGGAAATGAGACAGTCCCGGTCTGGGGGCAGACCAAAGATTCCCAATGTAGTAATAGATGTAGGATATGATACCAGGTAGTGACTAGGGGAGAGAATGAGGTGGCAGCAGACATGTCTTTAGGGAGGTTATAGGTGAGCAGAGATTGACTGGGGATTGTGCCATGGGAACATATGGAGGAAAAGCTTCCCAGGCAGAGCAAACAGCAAGTGCAGAGGCTTTGGTGAGAAGGCCAATGTGGCTGCAGTGCAGGGGCCCCTGGGGAAAGTGGACGGGGATGAAGCCAGGAGATAGTCAGGGGAGGGCTGCATCCACTGGCCTGCCGGCTGCTGTAAGGAGTGTATTTTAATCTGCATATGATTGGGAACTACTGGAGGATTCTGAGTATGGAGGAAGCTCAGGGGAGTAACAAGAATTGATTGATTTTTAGATTATTTATGAGACGGTATATTAGTCTGTTCTCACATGGCTATAAAGAAATACCTGAGATTGGGTAATTTATAAAGAAAAGAGGTTTGATTGGCTTATGGTTCTGCAGGCTGCACAGGAAGCATGATGTTGGCATCTACTTGGCTTCTGGGGAAGCCTCAGGAAACTTACAATCATGGTGGAAGGCAAGCGGGGAGCCAGCACTTCACTTGGCTGGAGCGGAAGGAAGAGAAAAGGTAGAGGTGCTACACACTTTTAAACAGTACCAAGGGGGATGGTGTTAAACCATAAGAAACCACCCCCATGATCCAATCACCTCCCACCAGGCCCCACCTCCAGCATTGGAGATTACAATTCACATGAGATTTGGGCGGGAACAGAGATCCAAAGCATATCACAGTGTCTTGCTGTGTCACTCAGGCTGGGATGCAGTGGTGCAGTCTCAGCTCATGGGAGCATCAACCTCCTGGGCTCAAGTGATCCTCCCACCTCAGCCCTTCCCACAGCTGGGACTGCAGGTGCATGCCACCATGCCTGGCTAATTTTGTTTGTTTTTTGGTAGATATGGGGTCTCACTATGTTTCCCAGGCTAGTCTCGAACTCCTGGGCTCAAGCCATCCTCCCTCCTTGTCTTCCCTAAGTGCTGGGATTACAGGTATAAGCCAATGTGCCCAGCCTGATAGACTTTTTTTTTTTTTTTTTTTGAGATAGAGTCTCACTCTGTTGACCAGGCTGGAGTGCTGTGGTGTGATCTTAGCTCACTGCAACCTCTGCCTCTGTGGTTCAAGTGATTCTCATGTTTCAGCCTCCTTAGTAGCTGGGATTACAGGTGCGCACCACCATGCCTGGCTAATTTTTGTATTTTTAGTAGAGATGAGGTTTTACCATGTTGGCCAGGCTGGTCTCAAACCCCTGGCCTCAAGTGATCCACCCGCCTCAGCCTCCCAAAGTGCTGTGATTACAGGTGTAAGCCACTGCAACTGGCCCTGATTGATTTTTTAAATGAAACCACAGCTGCTGCATGGAGAGCCGGAGTAGGGGAGGCAGGATTGGAAGCAGGGATGGTAGAGAGGGTTTTCCCTGGGATAGGTGGGAAGAGGAGGATGGTAGAAGGTGGCATTTCAAGGGAGTGGAAGGATGTGATGTGCTCTGAGGGATAGAGGGACAGGAGGAGCCAGGGGAGAGAAGAGGCGAGGGTGATGCTGAGATCTCACAGACATCTAAATGGAATTTTTTAAGTCAGAAAACATTTACATAATTTTAAAATCCTGGGGTTAAAAATTGTTGTTGGCTGGGTGTGGTGGTTCACACCTATAATCCCAGCACTTTGGGAGGCTGAGACAGGAGGATAGCTTGAGGCTAGAAGTTCCAGACCAGCATGGGCAACATTGGGAGACTGAGGTGGTAGGATCCCTTTTGAGTCCAGGAGCGCAAGGCAGCAGTGAGCTGATCTCACCACTGTACTCCAACCTGTGAGACAAAGCGAGACCCTGTCTCTAAAAAAAAAAAAAAGCATATATATATATATACTTTTATATATATATATATGGCCGGGCATGGTAACTCACGTCTGTAATCCCAGCACTTTGGGAGGCCGAGGTGGGTGGATCACTTGAGGTCAGGAGTTCAAGATCAGCCTGCCCAACATAATGAAACCCCATCACTACTAAAAATACAAAGATGGGCCGGGCGTGGTGACGTGTGCCTGTAATCCCAGCTACTTGGGAGGCTGAGGCAGGAGAATTGCTTGAACCTGGGAGATGGAAGTTGCATTAAGCCAAGATTGCACCACTGCACTGCAGCCTGGGTGACAGAGGGAGACTCCATCTCAAAAAAAAAGAACATATATATATATGTAACTTGGTCAGGCAGTTAGTAGGGACTGCTTGGGTTAAAGTTTTGCCCTTTTAACTAGGTGGAAGCATCTTCATCTCAAGCTAGAAGTAGTGGATGAAGAAGAATGAGAATGTTCTGTTCTTTTGTAGCTGAGAAATTACTTTAATCGGCAGAAGTAAGAAGGCAAACCTCAAACTTCATCCCAAATCAATGAGCATGGTGTAACTATTGAACAGAGTACAAAGAGAAAAAGGAACGATGTGTTCAGAGCACAGTGTCAGTGATACTTAGTGATTGTTAACCTCAGCTACTTGCATTTTTTTTTTTTTTTTTTTTTTGAGACGGAGTCTTGCTCTGTCATCCAGGCTGGAGTGCAGTGGCGTGATCTCGACTCACTGCAAACTCCGCCTCCCGGATTCAAGCAGTTCTCCTGCCTCAGCCTCCCAAGTAGCTGGGATTACAGGCATGTGCCACCATGCCCGGCTAATTTTTTTGGATTTTTAGGACAGACAGGGTTTCACCATATTGGCCAGGCTAGTCTTGAACTCCTGACCTTGTGATCCACCCGCCTTGACCTCCCAAAGTGCTGGGATTACAGGCGTGAGCCTCCGGCCTGGCCTTGAATTTTCAAAATTGAAAGTTTTCTGAAGATTCTTGACTGGGCATGGTGGCTCATGCCTATAATCCCAGCACTTTGGGAGGCTGAGGCAGGAGGATAGCTTGATAGCAACATAGCGAGACCCCAATCTCTACAAAAAATAAAAAGTTAGCCAGGCATGGTGGTGTGCGCCTGTAGTCCTAGCTACTCTGGAGGCTGAGGGAGGAGAATCACTTGAGCCCAGGAGTTTGAGGTTACGGTGAGCCATGATTGTGCTACTGCCTTCCAGCTCAGGGGACAGAGCGAGACCTTGTCTCAAAAAAATAGTTTTCTGAACATTCTTCAGGTGATTTGATAACACTTCCTCAGTGTATGTGTTGTAAAATTTGCTTAGGCTGTGTCTGGATGCAGTGCCTCATTTGAATTTTACTGTTTTAAGAATGATCCTTTTTAGAGTGGGTCTATCTGAGGCGCGTTTCTGGTTTCCTCACGACATGGATAATAACATGCCCCCAGAGTAAAGATCAGAATTTCAGAGACCAGGGAGAGTATAAAAAGATTAAACAGCTGATCCAAGGCTCATCATTATCACTCTTGCTCACCTCAACAATCTGAGATTAGTTCCCTCCCTGCAAAGCTGCTGGCCCTGAGCACAGCATGGATTGGGGAGGAGAGGGAGAAGGGAGGGGGGTGAAGTCTGAATTCTTCCCGTCTTCTGAAAAGTGAGGGGAATAAGCTCCTTCACCCTCAGGCCTGGAGAGACTGAGTCAGGAATACTTAGCAGGTTTCCTTTTTAAGTGTGTGCTGATGCTTCAAGTGGGTAAGTGGCTGAGGTTATCAGTAGAGACTCTAGAAGGTGCAGTTCTCTTGGAATCTGAAGTATTTGAGGACAGAAAATCATGCTGCTTTCCGGTGGAGTATGGTAAGAAGAATCAACACGGAGAGTTGGGCTTGTTTGGGGGTTGCAGTGAGTGAGGCATGCCTGGTTAATGCAGAATTCTCAGGCAGTGGCTGCAAGATTTCTTTCCTTTCCTCTGCGCAGTGCAGCGAGGACTGCCCATTGTCCCGTGTTGTTCGTAGCCAGGCGCGTCTTGCCAAGTACTGTGGGAAGCCCCACAATTTTGCTCAAATACACCCAGAGTGGGTCAACCCAGAAAAAAAAAAAAATCTTTGCAACCACGAGCCTCTTCTCAGGTTTTTCCACTATGTCTAATTGACATCCAAATAAATAAATATCAAACAAATCAAGAGCCACATGAATACCATTGGCTATCTTGTGTATTAATATTGGCAACAAGACTATTGTCATATCTTGTATTTCCTCGGCATTTCTTTTTGCTCTAAGTCTGTGGCAGCAAACATTTTGTAACCCCATAAAACAAGTGTGGTAGGCTGCTTTTCTCCTTATAATGAAACTTCGTTGTCATTGGAATTAAAACACTGGCTGCCAGGCATAGCAGTGCATGCCCATACTGAGTAGTAGTGCCAGCTACTCAGAGGCTGAGGTGGGAGGATCTCTTGAGCCCGAGAGTTCAAGGCTGCGATGAGCCATAATTGCGCACTCCAGCGTGGACAACAGAGTGAGACCTACTCTCGAAACAAAACAAACAAACCACTGACTGGCTTGTTTGGAAATATGGGAAGAAATTTTTCCTGTGGAGTTATGATCAAGTCAGCTTTTTTAGAAATGTAAATTCTAGGCCAGTGTTTCCTTAACCAATATTTCGATGTGTTTGTTCTAGAAGTATTAGCACATTACATTCCCAGTGCTTTTTAATGGGCTCTGGGTAATTACCGCGGCCTCCCATCTCAGCCAGTACAGTAAGCCATTCAGGAGGACAGCCGGTGCTTATTACCCAGCAGCCTGGCTGTCCCTGACCCCTCCTCCTTGGAAATGGTGTGAGGCGCAATTAGAGAGCTCTGGTGTGGGGATAAGGGATTGCTGGGGCATAAATAATGCAATCTATCCTGTCTCTCTGTGAATGTGGTGGGGCCGAGCGGCTTTGGTGTTTGGAAGCCTGAACCTCAAATTCTGGATTCAGCATGTTTAAGATCTGTGATCTTGGCATCCTGGGTAATGTAGTGAGACCTCATCTCTACAAAAAAATTTAAAATTAGCCAGGCCTGGTGGCACATGCCTGTGGTCGCAGCTATTGAAGGATTGAGGCAGGAGGATCACTTGACCCCAGGAATTTGAGGCTGCAGTGAGCTGTGACTGGGCCACTGCATTCTAGCCCAAGCAACAGAGCAAGACCCTGTCTCAATCAGTCAGTCAGTCAGTCAATCAATCATCTGTGATTTGGGGCAAGTCTTTAGCCTGTGAGCCACAGTTTTTCCATCTATGGAATAAGACTGTGTAGTGTGGTTGTGGGGATTAGATAAGGCGGTATATGTAAAGTTCTGCCTTGCTCTTGCTTGTTGACAGCATATAAGATGCATTTGGTGAAGGAGATCTCTGCACTTCATTCCTTTGGGACAGGTGGTGTGTTGATATTTTCTCTTTTTCCTCCCTCTACTCCCATACTCTTTGCCTTATTCCTTGAAGACTGGGGGATTTGGCTCAAGATCATCTTCCCCTGACATACCACTGCATCATTCTGGGTTCCGATGACTCACTCAATGTCTTGATCCATCTCCTGTCCAGTGGTGGCTTCTCCACCGTGCTTCACCCACTGCCCAGGTCACAGCCTGGACTGTGTCATCTCCTGGAGTTACCTGTTCACCTGAAATCCTGAGTACAATCACCTTGTTCTCTGAATGCCAGTCCTCCCATCCCTCTGTACACATTCCTTGCCCCATCCAGGTTCTTGGCTTTTCTCCTACCCTCCATTCTTTTATCAGTGAGCACCCATTGTCCTTCCTTTGTGTAGCTGGCAGGACTCTGCCCCTGCCTTCTGAGAGCTGCTGGAGAAATCACATAGTCACCTACCAATCCAGCATGGTGACCCTGTAAACCAGCATCGGCTGGGTCATAGGGTCCTTTTTTAAAAAATTTGAAACAGAGTCTCACTGTGTCACCCAGGCTGGAGTGCAGTGGCATGATCATGGCTCACTGTAGCCTTGACCTCCCTGGGCTCAGGTGATTCTCCCACCTCAACCTCCTGAGTAGCTGGGACCACAGGCATGCACCACTACACCTGTCTAATTTTTGTATTTCTTATAGAAATGAGGTTTCTCCATGTTGTCCCGGCTGGTCTAACTCCTGGGCTCAAGTGATCTGCCTGCCTCAGTCTCCTGAAGGGCTGGGATGATAGACATGAGCCGCTGCATCCGGCTCCTTTTCCTTAGTCTTCTCTCTGCCTTTTGCCATGATTACTGTTCTAGACTTCCCTTGTCTTTCTCAAACACTGTACCTCATGCTTGCCCTTGGCCTTTAGAAGCTGTTCTTAACAGCGTGAGCAGGAGCCACCAGGTGTTGTGCCTCCAGCCCTCATGCCCAGCCCTATAAGGGCTGTTCTTCTGGTCTGCCTCCTGTTAGGTGAAGGAGGGGCCCTCTTCCTACCAGAGCTAGTTTGTGCCACTGACATAGATCCCATCTCACCTCCTCAGGAGCAGTACGTGGTCCATTAGCCCATCTCTGTCTCTTCAGCCTCATCCTGCCTGTGGCCTCCATCTCACCATCCTGTAACATGCTCAGTTCTCTACCAGTTTTCTAGACCACATCCCCCGCAGCCATTGCTCTTCCCTCACTTCATTTCTGGTCTCACTAAAGTGTCTTCTTTCTCCTTTCCCTGACCCTCTTGCCATCAGACACCTGAGCCTGTTATTCCAGCACCAATAACCCAGTAAATATGGTGCTAAGTCCATAAAACACCTTCTAGTTCTGGCATTCTTTGACCTTTGACAGCATGGTCTATAATACCCTCATTCTTTCCTTCTTAAAATGCTATTTCCCTTGGCTTCTGGGAAGCTACGCCCTCTTGGCTTTCCTCCTACTTCTCCAACCTGCTCGCCTTAATTTCCTTGTAGACTGCAGGCTCCTTTGCCTACATTCAGCCTTTGAATGTTGGTGTCCTTAGGGTGTGTCCTGGTGCCTTACCTGGCACACTGCTCCTGGTGATCTTGCCAGGCCAGTGCCTTGGTTGCCATCATTTCCCAAATCTTGGTCCAGACCTGTCTCCTGAGCTCTAGACCTGTTCATCCACCTGCCTGCTCATTCCTCACCTCCATTGTAGCCTGTACAAATGCTGCCCGGCTGACCACCACTGCCATTACCTGCTCCCTGCCACCCCCAAAGAAAAGGATCTGCCTGTGAGCAGTGACATGGAGGGCACCGCTGTCCTCAGCTGCTCAGGCAGGAACCAGGACCTTTTCCTGACACTCTCTTTTTGCTCTAGCCCCTTCTGGTCAGTCACCTCCCAGATCTCCCTGATTGCCCTGTTGGGCTTGGCTGCTCTAATGTTTTCTCTACTCTGGTGTTAGGTGACCTTCCTAAAGTGCAAATCGAATCCCATCACTCCCCTGCTTAAAATAGTTCAGGAGCTCCCCATGGGGCAAAAGAGGCTGCTGCCTCTCCTCCCCTTGCTAAAGCCATTCAGAGCGTTTTCAGTTTTCTAATGGCCCGAGCTTCTCCCTTCTCTAGGACTTTGCTTCTGCAGTTACCTCTGCCTATACAGAGAACCCTGACCACCCCCACCCCCTGTCTGCTTCTCTGCACAGCCTGTTCTGGCAGCTCCAGCTTGTTCTGGCAGTCTAGGTATTTCCTGCTCACCTTTTAAGTCAGACCTACGGTTGGTGTGGGAAGCCTTCCCTAACCCCAAGGGACCCATCTGTATCAGCAGTTTTGACAGTGGCCTGGCACTGCTGATATTTTGGTCTGCGGCCCCTTGAAAGTAAAGGGCATCTGTGAGAGGCTTCATTTGGACAGTGGGGGACACACAGATGGCTGACCTGGCATCTGGCACTTGACCCAAAGGGCAGTTCTTGTCTGTGTGTTACAGGGGCCAGAGGTTGTTGAGATCATTACTCCCAAAAGATTGTAGGTTCCATGAGGGCAGGGGTTTTTGTTGGATTCATTTTCTGCTATATTCTTGGCACTAGCAATGCCTCATAGTAGTGCCTGGTACATAGTAGGTACTCAGTAAATATTTGTTGAATGACTAAAAAGTGAACTTTTCAATCTTCACTTGGTGGGTTTTCATGATACCCAATGTATGTTCCTCTTACACCTCTTAGAAGTTGCTCTGTCTTTCTGCCAGGATAGATAGACGGGCATGGATTTGGAAATGGGGACTGGCTCATTGGAGCAGGCTTTCTCTGCAGCCTTTCTGCTCTTTCCGCACACATTTTTGAACCTCTTGAAATCACAAGCTGTAATCACCAGAGCAGTGTAACAGAATTCCTGGGTCATGAGATAGCCGTGACTGTTCTGACTCATGTCACACAAGGGGAAAATTAGCGTGTTTCTAGTCCTAAGCGTTAGAGACTACCTAGACTTGACTCTATAACAGTCAGATGCCTTTTAACCTTCTAGGGAGTTTATTTTACTTTTTATTTTCTATCTTTTTGAGACAGAGTCGCTCTGTCGAGGCTGGAGTGCAGTGGTGCAATCATAGCTCACTGTAGCCTCGAACTTTGGGGCTCAAGCAGTCCTCCTACCTCAGCTTCCTGAGTAGCTAGGATTACAGGTGCATACCACCACACCTGGCTAATTTTTATTTATTCATTTATTCTATTTTTGTAAATTTTATTATTATTATTTTTCTGCTGCTTGAATCAGCCTAATTTTTTATTATTTTGTGTAGAGACGAATCTCGTGTTGTCCATGCTGATCTCAGACTCTTAGCCTCTAGCTATCTTCCCACCTTGACCTCCCAAAGCATTGGGATTACAGGCATGAGCCATCATGCTTTGAATTTAACCTGGCTGAGTGCAGTAGATAATGCTGTGGTACCACAGGGCAGAAATGTGCTATTGTTGTAGTGTGATACCATAGAAGCTGCTTTTAGAGTTTTAGGATTCAAGTAACTGATTAGGTAAGGTTCATTATCATTATTTTATTGGACAAATATTCATGGTATATCGATTTTAGACCCATTTTCTTTAATGATCTTATTCACTGGCTTATGGATTTTGTTTTCGGCCTTCCCTCTTAGTAGACCAGAAGCTGCCAGAGGTCAGGGGCCTCATCTGATGTTTCCTGCAGATATTCAGGACCTAGAAAGGTGCCTGGCAAGTGTTGAGTCAATGGCAGGCAGGGTACCGGGGATGGTGAGCAGGCATGCAATGCATAAACCCTCATGGAGTTTACAGTCTGGTAGTGTAGACAGACATTAATGCAATTTCGCAAACAAATGTCAAGTTGTAATAGTGACACTTTCTGTGGTAGAAACCATTGTTCTCAGAGGACTAACATAAGAGCTTTGGCTTAGCCAGGAGTTTGGGAAACCTTGCCAAGGGCTAAAGGAAAGGTGCCCAGGTGCAGGGGGTCTCATGACCCGTGTCTGGAGAGTATGTGTTAGAGGAAACAACTGGAGTGAAATTGGAATCACGTCTTTCTGTCTCTAAGAGCGGGTTCAGTCAAATGCCTCTCCTTTCTTAATGATGACAACAAACAACATTTAGTGAGTGAGTGTGTGGATGATAGCAGTATGGTGTTCCATCCTTCCAGTGATCCCGGAGTGGAGCCTGGGAAATCCATTACAGGTCAGGTGGCTGGGTGAGGGGTTTGAGTCCAGATGGCCTCTCCTTCTTCCTGATGTGAATTGTGTGTGGTGTGATGTGTAAAAGATACCATCCGTCCTAGATTCTTGAGAGGTCATTCAAAGGGATGCTACCCTGAAGCTGCTGGACCATGTTTAAGTGAAAGACAGGATTATAACATTGTCAGCCACTTGCCTGGCAGAGATTTGCCTCAGAGAGGTCAGTTGCCTTTTCTAATGCAGGACCTCAAATGGAAAGGGAGGCAGAGGGTCAGAGACCTCCCAGAGGTTTACAGCATGGTGGTGGCTTTACAGTCTTTTAAATTCATCTCTTTTCTAGGTGTGGTGCAAGGGTGTTGGGATAGGGTCAGGAATACTGAATTGAATTGAATTTCTCTAGCTCAAAATACCAAGGAGATATTGGTGTTTTTTTGAGGCAGGTTCTCACTCTGTCGTCCAGATTGGAGTACAGTGGTGTGATCACAGCTCACTGTAACCTCAACCTCTGGCTCAAGTGATCCTCCCACCTCAGTTGGGACCACAGGCATGCGCCACAACATCTGGCTAATTATTTTTTAAAATTTTTTGTAGAGGCCGGGCACGGTGGCTCTTGCCTGTAATCACAGCACTTTGGGAGGCTGAGGCGGGTGGATCTCTTGAGGTTAGGAGTTCAAGACCAGCCTGGCCAACATGGTGAAACCCTGTTTCTACTAAAAATACAAAAAAATTACCTGGGCGTGGTGGCGGGCGCCTGTAATCCCAGCTACTTGGGAGGCTGAGGCAGGATAATTGCTTGAATCTGGGAGGTGGAGCTTGCAGTGAGCCGAGATCGGGCCATTGCACTCCTGCCTGGATGACAGAGTGAGACTTCATCTCAAAAATAAATAAATAAATAAATAAAAATAAAATAAAGCGTTTTTTTAATTTTTTTTTTTGTAGAGACAGTCTCCCTAATAAAAAGGGTTTTTTTTTTTTTGTAGAGACAGTCTCCCTATGTTGCCCAGGTTGGTCTCAAACTCTTGGGCTCAAGCAATCTTCCTGCCTTGGCCTCCCAAAGTGCTGGGATTGATTTTTTAAAATCAGCTTTGAGATTAATTCATATACCTTACAATTCATCCAATTAGTGATTTTTAATATATCATAGGATTGTGCAACTGTGATCACAGTATTATTTTAGAACATTTTATCCCACATAAAAGATAATCCCATACTCATTAGCAGTGAATAGTCAATCCTCCCTCCCTCCATTCCCCAGCCCTAAGCAATCTCTAATCTATTTTCTGTCCCTGGATATGCCTATTCTGAACATTTCATGTAAATGAAATCATATATCATGTGGTCTTTTGTGTTTGGCTTCTTTCACTTGGTATAGTGTTTTTAAGGGTTACCCTTGTAGCATATAGCATTTCTGTTTATTTCCAAATATTAATCTGTCATATGGATATACCACATTTTATTTTCCACTCATCAGTTAGTTGATAGACGTTTGGGTTGTTTCCACTTATTATTTATTTATTTCTTGATATGATGTCTAGCTCTGTCACCCAGGCTGGGGTGCAATGGCGTGATCTCAGCTAACTGCAACTTCCCCTCCTAGGATCCAGCAATTCTTCTGTCTCAGCCTCCTGAGTAGCTGGGACTGCAGGCGCGCACCAACATGCCCAGCTAATTTTTGTATTTTTAGTAGAGACAGGGTTTTGCCATGTTGGCCAGGCTGGTCTCAAACTCCTGACCTCAAGTGATCCTCCCACCTCGGCCTCCCTAAGTGTTGGGATTACAGGCATGAGCCACCATGCCAGCTGTCAACTTATTATTTATTATCTTATAAATAATGCTGTGAACCTTGTGTACAAGTTTTTGTGTGGATGGATGACATGTTTTCATTTTGCTGGAGTATATATCTAGGACTAAATTGTTGGTCATAGAGGGACTGCCAGTCTGTTTTCCCATGTGTCTGCACCATTTTACATTTCCACCAGCAGTGTATTATGGTTTCATTCTCCCTAGATCCTTACCAAAATTTGTTATTGTTCATATGTTTGATTATAGGCATCCTAGTGGGTATGAAGTGCTATCTCATTGTGGGTTTGCATTTCGGGATGACTGATGATGTTGAACATCTTTTGATGTGCTTATCGGCTATTTGTATATCTTTGGAGAAATGTCTATTCAGGTCCTTTGCCTATTTTTTTTTTTTTTTTTGAGTTGTGAGAGTTGTTTGTGTATTCTGGATACAAGTCCTTTATCAGATACAGGATTTGCATATATTTTCTTCTATGGATTGTCTTTCACTTTTTTGATGGTATCATTTACAGCACAATATTTTTAATTTTAATGAAATCTTATTTATTTTTGGTCACATGTGCTTTTGGTGTCATATCTAAGAAATCATTGCCTACCTTAAGGTCACCAAGAGCTGCTACTATTAATTAATTAATTAATTAATTAATTAATTAATTATATAACTGCTCCTTGCAGAGCAAGGCATTGTGCCCAGAGTTGGTCTATTAATCTTTTCTAAGAATGTTATAGTTTTAGCTCTTATATTCAGGTTTGTGATCCATTTTGAGTTAATTTTTGTGAGGGAGGAGTCCAGCTTTGTTCTGTGAGGTGAAGGTCCAACTTTATTGTTTTACATGCGGATATCTGATTGTCGTAGTACCATTCGTTGGAAAGACTATTCTTTCCATTTTGAATTGTCTTATTGAAAATCAAATGAGCATAAATGTACGGGTTTATTTCTGGGCTTTTATTTCTGGGCCCTTGGTTCTAGTTCATTTATCTGTATATCCTATGCCAGTACCACACTGTCTTCTTTTTTTTGTTTTTGAGATGGAGTCTCACTCTGTCACCCAGGCTAGAGTGTAGTGGCACGATCTCGGCTCACTGCAACCTCCACCTCCCAGGTTCAAGCAATTCTCCTGCCTCAGCCTCCTGGGTAGCTAGGACTACAGGTGTGCACCACCACGCCCGGCTAATTTTTGGGTTTTTAGTAGAGATGGGGTTTCACCATGTTGGCCAGGCCGATCTTGAGCTCCTGACCTCAAGTGATCTGCCCGCCTTGGCCTCCCAAAGTGCTGGGATTACAGATGTGAGCCACTGCGCCCGGCCACACTGTGTTGATTACTGTAACTGTGCAGTAGGTTTTGAAATTAGACAGTGTGAGTCCTCCAACTTTGTTGTTGTTGTTGTTGTTTTTCCCAAGATTATTTTGGCTATTTTAGTTTCCTTACATTTCCATATGAATTTTAAGACCAGCTAGTTAATTTATGCTAAAAAAACCAAAACAAAACAAAACAAAAAAACCTGCTGGGATTTTGGTAGTTGTGTTGAATCTGTAGATCAATTTCAGGAGTATTGACATCTTAACAATATTAAGTCTTCCAATACCTGATCATGGGATGTTTTCCCATTTATTTAGACATTTTTTCATTTCTTTCCACATTGATTGTAGTTTTAGGTGTACAAATCTTTTACTTCTTTTTGTTGAATTTATGCCTAAGTATTTTATTCTTTTTGATGTTATCAATGGAATAATTTTCTTAATTTCATTTTTGGTATGTTTATTGCTAGTGTATAAAAACGCAGCTGATTTGGTATGTTGATCTTATGTCCTTCAACCTTGCTGAATTTGCGTATTTGTTCTAATAGTTTTTTAGTGGGTTCCTTAGGATTTTCTGTATGTAAGATAATGTCATGTACAAATGGTGATAGCTTTAATTTTTCCTTCTCAATGTGAGGGCCCTTTTTTTCCCCCTAATTGCTCTGGCTAGAACCTCTAGTACGATGTTGGATAGGAGTCGTAATAGTGGATGCCCTCCTGTTCATAGCGGCAAAATATTGAATCTTTCGCTGTTAAGTTTGGTATTAGTGGTGGGTCTTTGATAGATACACTGTATTGGGTTGAGGAAGTTCCCTTCTATTTCTAGTTTTTTTTTTTTTTTTCCTTTTTGAGACAGAGTCTCACTCTGTCGCCCAGGCTGGAGTTGAGTGGCGCGATCTTGGCTCACTGCAGCCTCCGCCTCCCGGGTTCAAGTGATTCTCCTGCCTTAGCCTCCTGAGTCTGGGATTACAGGCACGTGCCACCACACCCAGCTAATTTTGTATTTTTAGTAGAGACAAGGTTTCTCCCATGTTGGTCAGGCTGGTCTTGAACTCCCAACCTCAGGTGATCCACTCGCGTCGGCCTCCAAAAGTGCTGGGATTACAGGCATGAGCCACTGTGCCTGGGTAATTTTTGTATTTTCAGTAGTGACGGGGTTTTGCCATAGTTGGCCAGGCTGGCCTCAAACTCCTGACTTCAGGTGATCCTCCCGCCTTGGCCTCCCAAAGTGCTGGGATTACAGATGTGAGCCATCGAGCCTGGCCTGTTTCTAGTGTGTTAAATGTTTTTATCATGAAAGGGTGTTGAATTTTGTCAAATCCTTTTTCTGCATCTATTGAGATGGTCATATATGTTGTGTCCTTTATTTTATTAATATGGTATATCATAAATGATTTTTAGATTATTATTATTGTCTTGAGACAGGGTCTCACTTTGTTGCCCAGGCTGGAGTGCAGTGGTGCAGTCTCAGTTCACTGTGGCCTTTGCCTCCTGGGTTCAAGCGATTCTCATGCCTTAACTTCTAGAGAGTAGCTGAAATTACAGGCACGCACCACCACACCTGGCTAATTTTTGTATTTTTGTAGAGATGGGGTTTCACCATGTTGACCAGGTTGGTCTTGAACTCTTGGTCTCAAGTGATCTCCCCGCCTGGGCCTCCCAAAGTGCTGGGATTACAGATGTGAGCCACTGCACCCAGATAGATTGTTACATTACTTTAAAAAATATTGTTTAAACTTCCATTAACGGAACTTTTTTTCTTTTCAATGACATAGAGACTTCTGAGTAGAAATTTCTTCTGCTTGCGAACTGTTTTCCAGTGAACCCGTGAAAATGATTGCTTCACAGTGTATGCTCCAGGATGGAATACAGTTCTTAATGTGGAGGGTGCACTAGCTCTTCCTCTCTCTGGGACGGGTCATCTATTGTACTCACTGTTCTGATTACTTTCTCTAATATTTAAGTAGACCGTGACCTGTCATGGTCTGGACGTGTGGCTAATTATACTTATCTCCTCGTCTCATCTTCAAAAAAGAATGATCTCAGATTCTTATTACCGAAGGGTGTTGGCCTCCTTTGTAAAGAACACTTTGGGAAGGATCCTTCTGTGGAGTTTGATCCTGGGGACTCTGACTTTGGAGTTCTTGCTGATCTTCCTCTCCCTTTAGGGGTAAGGATTAGTATATCTGCAGACATCTCCAAGCTTAAGCTTTGTTGTTGTGGGCTTATGAGCGGCAGCTAAGCAACCATTTCAAGGCACTCAGCTGTCCCGTGGGTCTGTCTCTGCTTGTCACTGTCTCCTCTTGCCCTCCTTCTCCCATTGCATTCCCCTTCTTTCTTCCCTTGCCCTCTTACCTTTCTATCCTTTCTATCCCGCATTCCTCTTTCTCCTATCCCCTCACTGACTCCCACTACCTCTCGCTGCTTTCCTCATCTTCTTTCCCTCCTCCTTGCCCCTTTGCCTTTTCTCCTCCTAGTCCCCTCCTCCTGACCCCTGCCCTCCCTCTCTGCTTTTGTCTTGGGAATCCTTTGTCCCTGCTCCGACCCCATCTCCTCCACCCCTACCCCCAGCTCTGTGAGCAGACCTCTCCAGCTTCTGATGGATGTTGTCTTTGGCTTTTCGCCTGTGTGTTTTTCCAGCTCCAGACCCTGTGTCTTGTTTTCTCCATGGAGTTGGGGAGTAAAGGGGATCCTGGTTTTCATGGTCCCAGGCAGGCTGTGTCTGCAGCATTTGGCCATTTCTTAGCCAGTCCCTGGCTTTGTTTCTTGGTATGCCCCGTTCTCCCAGTGGCCTGTTAGGATGACAGGATCCACCCCGTCCCCCTGCAACCCCAACTCCCCAGAGGGGGCACAGGTTTGAAAGAGGACCATGCTTTGGTCTCTTAAGAGCACTTGATTACTTGACAGACAGCCTTCTACACCTTATAGTTGGCAGGAGGCCAACTTTTTTTAAAAAATTACTTTTAAATTTATTATAAATAAAACAAAATTATTTCTGTGGTCAAGTTTGCTATTTTGAAAATTGGAACTCATGTGTTTGTCATCTGCTGGTGGGCCCTGGGCCTGGGCAGAAGCCCAGCTTTCAGGTGGCCCAAGGCACTGAATTGTTTGATTTTGGATCTTAAAACTGATTTTGGAATTTTAAACCCATTTTCCAGTTCTGCATTAGTGCCCAGTCTGTCCTTTTCATCCCTATCTGCTTTTCATTTATTTATTTATTTATTTATTTATTTATTTATTTATTTATTTTTTGAAACAAGGTTTTGCTCTGTCGCCCAGACTGGAGTGCAGTGGCACAATCACAGCTCACTGCAACCTCTGCCTCTCAGACTCAAGCAGTCCTCCCACCTCAACCTCCCTAGTAGCTGGGACCCCAGGTGCACACCACCACAGTTGGCTAATTTTTTGTATTCTTGGTAGAGACAGGGTTTCACCATATTACCTGGGCTGGTCTCGAACTCCTGAGCTCAAGAGATCCACCTGCCTCGGCCTCCCAAAGTGCTGGGAATACAGAAGTGAGCCATTGTACCTAGCCCATTTTATTTTCTTGAAGGCCATTTGAATATTAGTTGTGTTAAATGAAAGGAATTTTGTGTGTTTAAGAGGACAACTTTCCTAGAAAGTAGAGTCAACAAACCGGATTTGCAAGGTTGGGCTCTGGAGCCAGAAGGCTCAAGTTCAAGGCTATCTGTGCCACTTGCCAGCTGTGTGTGGTTGTTTCTTGAGGTCCCTGGTAGAGCTGATGTGGGAGCCTCCTCCATCTGCATGGGGAGAAGGGGAGGTGCTACAGGTTAAATGCTTATTAATAAATGCTCTGTTTGTTATTAAGACACTTTCATGGCAAAGATCAACCACTGAAACAGCCACGAGTCTGCTGCCAATTTTCTCTATTTTCTTTCCTGTGCTCTGTTTTTTTCACTTCAATTACACGATTTCTCTGGATATTTATGTTAGCTTAGTTTTGGAAGTTAGAGCTACAAAACCAGTGTACTTAAGAAAATAAACTCTGTACCAGCTGATGTTTGTGTGTTTTTTTAAAGAATTTTTTTTTTTTCCTAATCAGGAAATTGGATGTGGCAATTTTGAAATGTGGTGATTAAAATTTTTCAAAGGAGAAATCTATTGTTACCATAAATGTATGCACTTGAGGATGCATTTCATAGTGCATTACTTCTCTACAAACATGTTTTTTTTTTTTTTTAAAACCCTATTTAGAAGCTGGACTCATGCTACTGTTAAAGGAAACCTACTGTGGAAGCTATTTGAGGGTAAAAATTTTGAAGGAAGAATCACATTGTTACTCATTTAAGCCATAAAGCCAGGCCGGGCACGGTGGCTTACGCCTATAATCCCAGCACTTTGGGAGGCTGAGGTGGGCAGATCACCTGAGGTCAGGAGTTTGAGACCAGCCTGGCCAACATGATGAAACCCTGTCTCTACTAAAAATACAAAAATTAGCCAGGCATGGTGGCGCGTGCCTGTAATCCTAGCTATTAGGGAGGCTGAGGCAGGAGAATCTCTTGAACCTGGGAGGCAGAGGTTGCAGTGAGCCCAGATCATGCCACTACACTCTAGCCTGGGCGACAGAGCAAGACTCAGCCTCAAAAAACCCAAAAAACATAAACCCATTGTGCTCTGTGAGGTGGTAGGTCAGCATGGATCTGATCCTAGGTGGTGGGAAAATACCCTTTGCCTAATGCTAATGCTTAAGGTCTGGCTGCTGAGCGCACCTTGTGCGGGCTTTGGAGAGATGGAAGTAGGTGGCATTTGCTGGACTTGAATTTACACCTGTGGTTGGGACCCAGGACCCAGACTGGCTATTTGGGGACTGGGAGTCCAGTTCTTACCCCCACCAGCAGTTATTCTGTGATTCTGAGGCAGTGCCGTCTGGCTACCACCCTTAGCAAGACTCTTTCGCCTGGGATGGTTAGATATCAGGCTGCTGTTTTAGTAAATTGAAATACTTTATAACGTGCTTTATTCTCCGAATCAGGGCTATACTCCAGGGCCATTGCTATAATTGCTTATTAGCATATACAGACAGTTTGAAAAATCTGTTTATTTGAGCTTTTTGCTTATGTGGACTTTGGATAATTGAGCGATTCAGTATATTATATAGTGGGAGTCCTTGTGCCTACAGCATCTCTAATCCTGTAAAGAATGACCCTCTTCACCCTACCGCCCTTTGTCTTATGTCAAGCTGGTATCTAAGCCAGTAGTGTGTGTTCTGGGCCAGTGGTCCCTAAAGTGAGGGGCAACCAGATAAAAACTGGAATCTTACATGGGTAGCAGATGACCAAATTTGGAACTGGAAGCTTTGCTTCCTTGATAATCATGGTTTTTGTCTGAGCAATTTTTGCAATTTTGTATCTTTTTGTTGATCTAAATCTTCTGTAGAGCACATTTGGAAAAAAAAAAGATCACACGTAAGTTTTACATCATTCAGGAACTCCTAAGACACCCTTATAAGGCCATAGCCTAGTAAGGGTGGGAATGGGGCCACGTCTCTACGGCAGGGTAGAGTTAGAGGAATGAGGGTTTCTGTGGATTTTGGTGGCCCTTTGGCCATCTTGCCTGGCTGCCTGGGCTTCCCCTCTGGAGGGATTTATTGGTTCATCTAACAAGCCAGAGGATAAATGAGCTGGTGCCTAGAGTTCTTCTGACTTTAGCATCCCCACTGCTGGGAAGATGGAATGAAGAGGATGTCTACAGAGTGCTTGGAGCCTTTCTGAAGGGAGAAGATTAATCACTATGTTTACCGTTGTCAAGTCTGTTGTAGACTAGAAGGCACAGTGTCTGCTAGAATTTATAGTACTTGTTTTAGGTGGAAGAAGTATAAATTTTCCCCCCTAAAACTAACTCCCCATCATAACCCTTAAGTACTAATGGTGCTAATTGAGTAGTTTTCTCTTCCTTTTCAATATGTGCATGCTTTTTGTTTATTGATTCTGGATTTCATGAGCTTTGGTATTTATTTCCTGAGTGCCCTGAACTAACTGTATTTTTTTAAAATTAAGATGGCCTCAATTTCGTTTATTTTTAAAGGGGGTATGGAAACGAATTAAAATGGAAGATACTCATAGGTATATCTTACCTAATTTAGGGTAACATTTTAATACTTACTATTTAAATTCATTCTTTAAGTTAAATATGGCCAAGGTATTAGCTTGTACTTTTAAAAAGGAAAAGCTGTTCTAAAAATGCGTAATTATGTACCTGAATTGTCTTCATATGTTTAAAGGAGACAAGAGGAGTATAAATACTCTCACAAAAGCTGGTCTTTTTTTTTTTTTCTTAATCTGTCACCCAGGCTGGAGTGCAGTGGCGTGATCATAGCTCACTGTAGCCTTGAACTCCTGGGCTCAAGTGCTCCTCCCACCTCAGCCTTCCAAGAAGCTGGGACTATAGGTACACACCACTGTGCCTGGGTGATTTTTTTTGTTTTAACTTTTTGTAGAGATGGAGTCTTGCTTTGTTTCCCAGGCTGGTCTTGAACTCCTGGCTTTAAGCCACATTCCTGCCTTAGCCTCCCAGTGTTGGGATTACAGGCATGAGCCACCACATCTGGCCATAAAAGCTGATCTTTAGCAGATCTGAAAGGTAGAAACATTGACTTATTTAAGATTTACTTTTTCTAATTTCTGTCCCACACTTCTAGGTTTGGCATTCATTGGGTAAAGTCAGGACAAAAGAAGGAAGATGGAAACTCTGGCACTCATAGATGTGAAAAATTAGCCCACAGATACCTATAAACTTTAATGTAAAATAATGACTATTTTTGTGTTCCAACCTATTTTAAAGGTTCCAATTATTTAGGAAAGAGATGAAAGTAGGAAACCATCCCAAATCATACTACCCAGAAATACTTAATGTTGGTAACAGGGAATATCTTGCCGGGGAATCTTCTGTGTGTGTTACATCTGCCTGACTTTACTTTTAAATAATTCCTGTTTATCAAGGCAATCATATGCACGTAGCTTTTTAAAACACTCCCCCTCCCACCTTTTTTTTTTTTTTTTTTTTTTTGGGTAAAATCACATACAGATACAGAAAGCCACACAAAACAGTAATAGGATGGGGAATTATAAGATAAATTCTTGTATAATAAACATCCAGGTCAGAAAGTAGAACTTTGTCAGCTTCCTTAGCAGCTCCCCTCTCCCCTCCAAGAGTAATTGCCATCTTTTTATCATAATCTCTAGGCAAAATTTTGCCTGTTCTTAAGAGCTTGATATGTATGTTGTCTTTCTCAATCTGCAGGTCCCTCTCCAGGCCTTTCTTTTCCTTACGTTTTATCTACTGAGAGATAGGCCGTTGGACCTGTAGAGTTTACCACGGGTCTGAAATAACTTTACTTTTGTGCATATTCAAAGTGCACAAAAGTAAAGTTTTGGGATTGCAGGCATGAGCCACCACAGTGCCCAAGAGTAATGTCAGCATGGCTCTCAGTTCAATGTATTTCCTGCTAATTCCATGTATGTGGTTTTAAAAAAGTCAAATGCTACTCATTGGTCACTGAAAACCACCGTGGATTCCATTCTGTGTTCCACCTGCTCTACCTTTAGTCTTGTTCCCGAAAAGTCACTGGTTACTGTTTCTAACTTGTAGCTTTTTCTTTTTCTTCGGTTACAGTTCTTTTTTTCCTCTCCAGTTTTTTTTTTTTTTTTTTTTTTTTTGAGACAGGGTCTTTCTCTGTCACCCAGGCTGGAGTGCAGTGGTGCGATCTCAGCTCACTGCAACCTCCACCCCGGGCTCAAGGGATCCTCCCGTCTCAGCTTCCTGAGTAGCTGGGACCACAGGCGCACACCAGCACACCCCACAACAATTTTTATATTTTTAGTAGAGATGGAGTTTCCCCATGTTGCCCAGGCTGGCCTTGAGCTCATGAGCTCAAAGCAGTCCACTTGCCTCAGCCTCCCAAAGTGCTGGGATTACAGACGTGAGCTACTGCACCTGGCCTGCCTCTGTAGTTCTAAATAATATCCTTGTATATGGGACATTATTATTTTTATTTTTTGAGACAGGGTGTCACTCTTTTCCCCGCTCTGTTGAGCTCACTGCAGTCTCAACCTCGTGGCCTCAAGCAATCCTTCTGCATCAACCTTTTGAATAGCTGGGATTACAGGCACCTACCATCAAGCTCAGGTATTTTGGGGGGTTTTTAGTAGAAACGGAGTTTCACCATGTTGCCCAGGCTGGTCTTGAACTCCTGGACTCAAGTGATCCACTCATCTTGGCCTTGCAGGCCTGAGCCACCGCCCCCAGCAGGGATGTTATTTTTATTCTGCTCTCATGCTTGACTGCTAGTTGGAATGGATGTGGAATTCTAGGTTGAAATAATTTTTCCTCATAGTTCTTTTAACCCCCTTTTGTTGAGAAGTCTTTTACCATCTTGGTTCCTGTTCCTTTTTTATGTCATTCATTTTTATTTCTCTGAAAGCTTTTACAAATATCTAAATTTTGGGGTGCTGAGTGGGCCTTTTAAAATTCATTATGCCAGGCATTCACTCAGTGGGGCCTTTCCATCTATTTTTAAAAATTAATTTAAAGGGACTTCCCCTTTATCTGCAGCTTTCTCTAAATCCTGGGCCAACATCTGCAGCTTATTTTCTTGCTTTGGCTCCCCTTTCTCTACATGGCCAGCTTGAACAGCTAAGTGGCTATTCGACGGCCCACGACCTGAGTAAACTGGCCTTCAAAGGCTCAGAGGAGATGGCTAGCCCTTTGCTTCTTACACTTGAATGAGCCATTATGAGAAAGAAGGGATGGGGAATTCTCAGTGATCTGGTAGACTGAGAGACCTTTATCTTTTAGGACATGAAAGACAATGGAGGTCTGGCTGCTTCACCCCCAGTTCCCAGAATACAGTCCTGGTGGCTATCCAGATGTGTGTGGCTGAGATTTTTTTCCTTCTTAAACTTATTCCCCTTTGAGCCCTATCTTCCCTACTATCTAGTGACGTGACTCATTTGGAAGCCACCCTGTGCCCTTGTGATATGACAGCTTAGCATGTGACCAGCTTTTGAATGATTAAATCTGCAGACTCCATCAGAAACAAGGAGTAATCCGTGAAGTCCAAACTCACAAAGTAGTTAAAGATGATTGTAAATTCAAGAAACGCCACCTGGGCGGGTCTCTTAAGGGACATGGCATCAGCCCTGTGCTGAACAGTCCATTGGGTCATATCTTAGGGATTATGTGGCTTGACATTAGTTGCTCTTTCAGTGGTAGCCCTCAGTATAGCCCCCAACCAGCGTCACTGGGAACTTGTCAGAAATGCAAATTCTTGGGCCTTACTTCAGACCTCAGAAACTCAGGCATGGAGACCCAGCAATCTGTGTTCTAACAAGCCCTTCAGGAGGTTCTGTTGCTCTTTACTGGTTTAGATGATCTTGTAGACTGGTGCAAAAGTCAGTCCTTCTGGGTTTGGGGGTTGCTCCAACATAGCCCGGAAAGGGAACAGTAATCTCATCTGAGGCTTCCTTAGGGAAATAACCCTCCAGCTTAAGGCCCCTTATGCTGTTGTTGAGCGGATTCAGCCTCTGATTTAGGAAAGCAGTCAATTGGAGCAAAAAGCATGATTCAGTCTTGAAGGAAAAAAATAACTTGGGTTACTCTGCATCATGTGAAGAAGTAATTGGGTCTGTGTGTGGATGCCAGTGATAACAGTTGGCGTGCTGGGGATTTCTTTCTAATCTTTATTCTGTGTGCATGCAGGATGTGCGTTTAACCTAGTTGGGATCCCATTGTATGCATTGTTCTGTATTGCCCCCTCCCCCATTATGAAAGAGTCCCTGACACCACAGTGTTAAGGACTGAGGTGGTAAGGGCTCCAGGATGTCAGTGGCTGTCAGAGGTCCTCAACTCTGAGAAAATTGGTGGCTGAATGCATAGGCCCCGAAGAAGTCATTTTCCCAAGGCATTTGGAGTTGTTGGTGCTGCTGGCACATTTTGGACCTCTGTTAAGGGGAAAGACAGGGGGAACTGACTGACTGGGCTACTCCATTGCCATTTAGATTTCCTGACTCTGCAAGCTGGCTGAATGTTGCTTTTTCATGTGCTGCCTGGACTAAAGCTGTCTGATTCTTTCCTCCTGAACAATGGCTGTTTTTATGAGATCTTGCTTCTCCCAGGCAGTGGCCCACACAGTGAAGTCTTTTCTTTCCCGTTTGTGTAAGCTAGTGGACCTTAAGGACTCTGTCTGGCTGACTTTTCTGTAATGTTTACAGTTCGTGTAGTGTGGTAGCCGAGCTCATTTTTTGTGTGAAGAAAAAGAAAAGGTAGATGATGGACCTCCTCCCCCTCCCTGCCTCCAGCAAAAAAGGCACTCAGTGAGAGAGAAAAGACTGCAGTCCCATTCAGAATCTCCGCTGGGGGATGGCAAAGGGGGAGGGTAAAAGAGGACCCTTCGGGCAAGTGACTGTTCTGGGGATGGGGTGGGGAGTCACCCCTCTTGGGGGAGCTGGGGATACTTTGTGTAGGGCCCCATTCTGTGGTAATGGGCTTCTTTCCTCCTGGACCCTGGTGAAGGCTGGATAAATCTGTATTACAGAAGCCACTGCCTCCTCACCCCGCCCCCAGGATCTAGGCCCAGAGGAGTTGGCAAAAGCTGGGTTGGCACCCACACCCAGGGCCTGCCCGAGCCAAGTCCACGCTGCCCCTGCCTGACCTGGGCTGGTCAAGTAGAGTAGGCCTGAACTGCCCGGGTGAAGGAGTATCCCAAGTCCATCATACTGCCTTTCACCTCCCTCACCAAGGGAAAATGAAACCCCGTGCGCCGAGGGGTTACCTTTGATGAATTGACTGCTCATCCCACACAATTGGGACCAAAATCTCTGGCCCTGCAATCAGTCTCCCCTACTCTGATACTTGCTTAAGCTGTGACAAAAGATACTTGGATGCACAGAGGTCTCTTTTGAGTTTAATTGGAATTTCTTTAAACACTCTGGCTCTCTCTGAATCTTCCCTGTTCCCTAAGACCAATATCGTGGAGTCAGTAGATTTAGTGAGCACCTGCTAATGTTACCATTGGGGTGTTGAGGATTCAGGATAGACAGCGACCTGTCCTTATAAAGCAGGCTAACATTTGAGTATGTATCCATGCATGGGCTCTCGTAGAACTGTGTCCATCTATAGCAGTAATAACAGCTACCATTTATTCAGGTAAATAATGAATTATTTCATTATTTCATTATTAAATAATTTCAAATTAAATAATTTCATTATTTACCTGAATAACGAATTTCGTTATTTGCCTGAATAACGAAATATTCAGGGCTCCTTGTGTGCTAAGTACTGTGCTAAGCACTTTGTCAACATAATCAATAAACACTTGTGAAGTGAATGTCCTCCTTCAGTCCCCCCTTTGACTGGAGAGTCAGGCCTGGCTGGTTTCATGGTCCAACCTGCTGTCCTTCCTCATCTGGTGCCCCAGCCCAGTAGGCAAAGGCAAGGAGAGGCAAGTACAGGGTGCACCTCAAGAGCCTTGCAAGCCAGAATCAGGAGATGGGAAGCCGTAGGTGAGTTTAAGCAGGAGAATCATAAAGAACTCACCCCAGGTCACCTCACCAGCAAATCAGTTACATAGCCAGACCAAGAACCAAGGACTTCGCATTTCTACCTAGCCTGGTGCCTGGAAGAAGAAGCATTCATTTCATTGGAAGACTCAGTTGTTTTCTATAAAAACAGCCTTCTCCTCTTTTACCACCATCATACTTGTTCCCAGCATGGTAGAAATATTTTCATGTTATTTTATATATGGTAGAAATTGTATGTATGGTGAAGAGTGGAAATAACTTTTTTATTCTGTGAAGCAAATATAACTAAGTCAGCAAAAGTTAAATCATTCTCCATTTTACAAACTAACCATTGCCATGATTATCTCTGAACTTTTGTTAATAATACATCAGCTGCGTATGCCCAGAGCTGTAGACTTAAAATTTTTTTTTTATTTTTAAAATGATCTACAGCAAACTAGATTTTTTTTTTTTTTTTTTTTGGAGACAGAATCTCACTCTGTCACCCAGGCTGGAGTACAGTGGCGCGATCTTGGCTCACTGCAATCTCTGCCTCCCAGGTTCAGGAAATTCTCCTGTCTCAGCCTCCGTAGTAGCTGGATTTACGGGCATGCGCCACCACACGCAGCTAATTTTCGTATTTTTAGTAGAGACGGGGTTTTGCCATGTTGGCCAGTTGGTCTCAAACTCCTGACCTCAAGTGGTGTGTCCTCCTTGGCCTCCCAAAGTTCTGGGATTACAAGAGTGAGCCACTGCACCCAACCTGAATTTTAACACATGTATAGAGTCATGTAACCACCACGAGGATACAAAATAGTTCTAATACCCCAAAGAAACTGCCGTCAAACTCTCTCTCTTTATGAAGCTCTCTCCCATAGGCTTAAAAAAAAGCTTTGTTCAAATAACGGCTTTATTGAGATATGATTAACATACCATTCAGTCGTCACATCTAAAGTATGAAATTCACTGGTTTTCAGTGTATACAGAGTTGTGCAATATCACCACAGCAAATCTTACTTTATTTTTTGAGACAGGTTCTCTTGTTCTGTGGCCCAAGCTGGAGTGCAGTGGTATGATCATGGCTCACTGCAGCCTTGACCTCCTGGGCCCAGGCAATCCTCCCATATCAGCTTCCTGAGTAGCTGAGATCACAGGTGTGTGCCACCATGCCCTGCTACTTTTCTAATTTTTTGTAAAGATGGATTCTCCTTATGTTACCAAGGCTGATCTTGAACTCCTGGCCTCAAGCGATCCTCCTTCCTCAGCCTGCCAAAGTGCTGAGATTATAGATGTGAGCCACTGTGCCCGGCCATCCACAATAATTTTTTTTTTTTTTGAGACGGAATCTTGCTTTGTCACCCAGGCTGGAGTACAGTGGCGCAATCTCGGCTCACTGCAACCTCCGCCTCCCAGGTTCCAGTGATTCTCTTGCCTTAGCCTCCCGAGTAGCTGGGACTACAGGCGCATGCTACTATGCCTGGCTAATTTTTTGTATTTTTAGTAGAGACGGGGTTTCACCCTGTTAGCCAGGATGGTCTCGCTCTCCTGACCTCGTGATCTGCCCGCCTTGGCCTCCCACAGTGTTGGGATTACAGGCATGAGCCACTGTGCCTGGCCCATAACAAATTTTAAAACACTTTCCTCACCCCCAAAAGAAACCTTGTATCCATTAGCAGTTACTCCCCATTTCCCCCAGTCCTCTAGCCCCAGGCAACTACTAACCTACTTTATGTTTGTATAGACTTTCCTCTTTTGGACATTTGTTAAAAATGGAATCATACAATATGTAGTCCTTTGTGACTGACTTTTTTCACTTAGCATAATGTTTTCAGGGTTCACCCATGTTGTAGTAGGTATCAGTACTTCATTCCTTTTTATTGCTGTATAATATTCCATTGTTATGTATTTTTAATATTTGTTTATTCATTCATTAGTTGGTAAACTTTTGGATTATTTCCACTTTTTGGCTGTTGTGAATAATGTTGCTATGAACATCTGTAGACTTTTTTGTTGTGGACATTTGTTTTCATTTCTTTATTTTGATACCTGTGAGAGGAATTGCTAGATCATGTGGTAACTCTTTTTTTAACATTTTGAGGAATTGCCAGACTGTTTTCTAAAGTGGCTGCACTATTTTACATTCCCACCAGCAGTGTGTGAGAGCTCCAGTTTGTCCATGTCCTTACCAATGCTTGTTATTGTCTGTCTTTTTGGTTATGGACATCCTTGTGGGTATGAAGTGGTATCTCATTGTGGTTTTGATTTGCATTTTCCTAATGGTTAATGATACTGAGCATTTCTTCATGTGCTTGTTGACTTTTGAAATTATTATTGAAATAATTCTTGGATAACAGATGTTGAAAATACTTCAACATAAACAAATATTTTCTTTTATATAATTGATTTTAAAATTATATTAAGCAAAGTTATTAAATAGATTATTTTACCTTGGAGAATTATTAGAAATTTTGAAATTAAAAGCATTCTTTTGTTCACTCAGAAATCTAGAAAAAAGGTTAAGATTCCCACTTTTTAATATTGTCCCAAGTGCAACATTAAAGTATGCATTTTTCATATCTTAACCTTTAAATGTATGCCATGTTAGGATACAATATTTTATGCTTGTAAATTTTTGAATTCACAGTCCTTTTTTCTGGCCCTGATTGTAATAATAGACTGTTCTACATCCTTCTTAATAGCTTTTAGCTCAACATTTCTATTTCCAATATTAGGATTTTAAAAATAAAAATCTTTTGTAAGAGACAAAGCAAAGTACCAAGATTGCCTCAGCTAGAGGAGCCAGTTTTCTGTGGATTTGAACCAACCTGTAACCTGAGCCGTGCACAGCTGCCATGAATAGAACAGGGACCTGGTGAAGGGCACCTTCTGCCACTTTGGCCGATTCAGATCCAGCAATCTCCTGGCTGGCAGTGATCATGAAGATGGGAACTAGGGCACTGGTACATTTTAAGGTACAGTCATTAAAGGCACTCTGAATTACTCTTTGCTGTTTAGACCACCTGGGCTGTCCAGTGCTACTTTGGATACCAAGGAGAATGGAATATTCTTATGTAAATACGGATGGACCATGAGCTCCTGGAGGGCTGGAATCCAGTTTTGTGCAATTGTTTTCTCCACAAAGAACCTACTGACAGTAGGTTCATGGTGCTGCTTCTTGAATGAAGGAAGGAAGGAGGGAAGGAATGAATGGTGAATGATGGGAGTAACAGAAATTGATCGCCAGTTCACATCCATCTCTGCCACACTTTCTTCTTTCCTAATGGAAGCCAGATTTCGTTCCATTCTTAAGCCTCCTTTGCAGCATGCTGGAGTAGGGATTGAGGAGGCGTCCGGTGGATATTGATTGGTCCAAACCAGTCACAGTGGTCCTGTTCCCTCTGCTGTAGTTTTGACTGGGCCGATTGGGATCAGAACAAGTCGGCTGCAGTTTCCTGGGGAGGGTTTTGTCATGTTTGCCGGTGATGCTGTATCTGCTGCCCTCATCTTGTGATCTGAGGAGAACCTGCCGGAAGGCAAGCGCTGACCTGCTGCTGTGTGTGGCCAAGCAGAAAGGGAGCGGACCAACTTAGATTCTGGGGTTGGCTCCGTCTCATTTGCATCTTAGGCAGGCCACATGTCTCTCCTCCATCAAGTGTCCTGTAACCTGGAGAACTCACCCTGGTTCACCTGACATGTAGCCCACACCATGTTAATCAGTTTGTGCTTTTATTCTTAAGTATTTGAAGAAACCAGAAAATACAACCAACTGAAAGGCGTTTTCATTTTAAATGTCTGTAAACCTGAACATGTCATTCAGTGAGCTTCCTTGTAAAGCTGAACTCAAACATCATTTCCTCCTTTACTGCTTCCCAGGTTTGCCCTTCGCCCTTGGTTGGGTTATTTTTACCACCTTTGAGCTCTTCTGGTTTGGCTACTGCTTCTCTTACTGCTCTGCCACAGTGGCCTTTTCGTTGGGAAGTCAGACCTGTGGCCAGCTTTTGGGTAAAATACTCCTTGGAGCCTCCTCATCTTTAAGATATAGATAATACTCTTGTGCCCTGGAAGTTGTGGAGATTGACGAAGATAAGGTTTGTTTGTAAGTATGCTTTTGCCCTTAAATTTCATTTTATCATGTTCATCTTTATTTTGATAACTGAGGACTGGAGGGAACCTTTATTTATTAATTTAATTTAATTAATTTATTTTTTGAGACAGAGTCTCGCTCTTGTTGCCAGGCTGGAGTGCAGTGGTGTGATCTTGGCTCACTGCAACCTCTGCCTCATGGGTTCAAGCAATTCTCCTGCGTCAGCCTCCCTGGTAGCTGGGATTACAGGCTCCCGCCATAACGCTCAGCTTATTTTTTATGTATTTTTGGTAGAGACGAGGTTTCACCACGTTGGCCAGGCTGGTCTCGAACACCTGACCTCAGATGATCTGCCCGCCTCAGCCTCCCAAAGTGCTGGAATTACAGGCAAGAGCCACCACGCCTGGCCTGGAGGGAACCTTTAAAGTCAACCTGTCCTATCTCCTGGCTGATGCAGGGATCTCCCTTTAATGTCCATTGTGGCCTTACCTATTGTTTGGTGGCCCATTTGAATTGTTGCGCTGAACTCCCACCCCCACACACCACAGATCGTAAGATACAGTGTTGCTTTATGTACCTCTAAGAAAGCAAAAAATGCTACAAAGTAAGCATAATAAGGGACAATTGGCTATAAGACAAAATTCAATTTTAGAGATATTAAAATGTGAAAAACTGTATCTTAAGAGATTTACTCTTTACCATCTGCTCTGTGCCGCAATTTTTAAAAGATAAAGTGCTCATTTACTGAATTTAAAATAAATCCATGTGCGTATGCATGCGTGTATATGTGTACGTGTATGTGTATGTATATACACATACATACATACATATGATATAAGTAGGCTTGGACTTCAGGGAACTTTTTTTTTTTTCTTTTGAGACAGGATCTTGTTCTGTTGCCCAGGCTGGAGTGCAGTGGTGCGATCATGGCTTGCTGTAGCCTCAACCTCCCAGGCTCAAGTGACTCTCCCCCTCAGCTTCCCGAGTAGCTAGGACTATAGGCATGCACCACTATGTCTGGCTAATTAAAAAAAAATTTTATTAGAGACAAGGCCTCTTTCTGTTGCCCAGGCTGGGACTTCAGGGCCCTGTCAAGTGTGCTTCTGTGTGTATACAGATTTTCAGATTCCCATCCCTGCTGTCCACTCCAGGATAGGACCTGAGTTAACCGTATTTTAGAAAGATAATGACTTGTCTTCATCAGTTATCTTTCTGCTAGTCTTTATGCATTCTAATAAAATTTTCAAAACAGTGGCTGAAAGAGAACTGTGGCCTGTTTCTCCCTGTGCCTATCAGCAGGCCTCAGGTGTTTCCTTTCTCCCTTGTGGACATTTCTGTGCATTTTCCTACAAGAATATATGTGATGGGTCATATATAGTTTTCCTTCATATTTGGCTTCTATTAAAAAAATCATCCAACTCAGAAAGCTTTTTATTTCGTAGAAAAAAATTTAAAAGTGACTGATTTCAGAGTATTTTTATTTCACGGAGAGACAGCCAGCTGTGATGGAGGCTCTTCTAGGCAGCAAGATACAGGGTAACTTAGATTCTTGTGCTGGCTTCACCGCTTGCTTATGGTACTTCAGTTTCCTCCTCTGTGCAGTGGGCATAATAACACCTGCTCCTTTGACTTCACAGATCATTTAGGAATGAGTGAGATTATATAAAGTAACATATACTTAATATGCATAATAATACAATATTTAAAGCATGGAGGACAGTGTTACAGGTACATAGTAATTCTGAAAGTGCTTGTTGATATTAATCACTTCTTTCTTTCCCCCTGCATAAGAAATGTCTTTTCTTTTTAAAAAACATTCTGTTCTTTTCTCAATGATTCCAGAGAACCATGTCAATAAGACTCATAGGGAAAGCCCATAGAAGGTTTTCAAGAAATCCTGTTAGCAATGAACAACACACACAAAACCTCCGTCCACATGGAGCTTACATTCTGTTTGGGAGAGAGGGGAAATAAACAAATGAGTATATTGTAGTATATTAGAAGGAATAGCTTCTAAGAAGAAAAATAAAGGAAGGGGATGCCAGGGGGTTGAGGTGTCAGCTAAGATATGAAAAAAGACAGAGACGGCTACTGCACCACGTTGGGCGGGGTGGTGGTGGTGGTGGGTAAGGGCGGGTGGTAAAGGTAGATTACAGGTAGAGGGAATAGCAAATACCAAGACCCACGGGTTCTGAGGAGCAGGGAGGAGAGACGGGGTAGCTTCGAAACTGTAGGACAGGAGAGTAATGTAATGGTAGAGGAGTGCCTCTTTTCCAGGTGTGGTCCCTTAGCAATCTCACTGGTTTTTTATTTTATTTCATTTTATGTTATGTTATGTTATGTTATTTTTTGAAATGGAGTCTCGCTCTGTCGCTCAGGCTGGAGCGCAGTGGCGCAATCTCGGCTCACTGCAAGCTCCGCCTCCCAGGTTCACGTCACTCTCCTGCCTCAGACTCCCGAGTAGCTGGGACTACAAGTGCCCGCCGCCACACCCGGCTAATTTTTTTGTATTTTTAGTAGAGATGGAGTTTCACCGTATTAGCTAGGATGGTCTCGATCTCCTGACCTCGTGATCCTCCCACCTTGGCCTCCCAAAGTGCTGGGATTACAGGCGTGAACCACCGCGCCCGGCCTAATCTCACTGGTTTATAGTCTCAGTCTGTCATTGGAATCAAGCCTTAATGTGAATGTTGTCATATTAATATCACACCTGTTTGTCAGGTCATTTTTGGCTGCTTTTTTTTTTTTTTTTCCTTCGAGACGGAGTTTTGCTCTTGTTGCCTAGGCTGGAGTGCAGTGGCCTGTTCTCTACACACTGCAACCTCCGCCTCCTGGGTTCAAGCCATTCTCCTGCCTCAGCCTCCTGAGTAGCTGGGATTACAGGCACCTGCCACCACACCCGGCTAGTTTTTTTGTATTTTTAGTAGAGACGGAGTTTCGCCATGTTGGCCAGGCTGGTTGCGAACTCCTGACCTCAGGTGATCCACTCACCTTGGCCTCCCAAAATCCTGGGATTACAGGCATGAGTCACCACGCCCAGCCTGTTTGTTTGTTTGTTTGTTTGTTTGTTTTGCAGTCTTTTGGGGATCTCCTCAGGTTCATTTAGGGCTAAATAAACTGACCCTCCAAGGGACTTAATGACTTATGCTGAAGGACCCTGTGAAAACCTAAATGGTATGCTTCAGGCCTCGAAGCTGACGGGAAAGTGTGTTTTTAAAAGCCCTTTGTTATGGTATAATTTTAGATTGGTTGAAAAGTTACAAAACATGTGCAAAGAGTTCCCATACACCCTTGACCCAGCTTTCTCTAATGTTAACATCTTATGTAACAATTGACCTTAAGTTTTAAAGAGTGATGGGTATGTGTACATCTGTGCATGCGTGCACGCACACACGCACACCCACACGCACCCCCCACGCACACCCCCCACGCACACCCCTGCACGCTCACACCCACACATGCACCCAACACACACCCCATGCATACCCCCCACGCACGCACACCCACACATGCACCCCCCC